>NC_056532.1:9853242-9872257 GCF_019175285.1 Sceloporus undulatus
AATAATAATAATAATAATAATAATAATAATAATAATAATAATAATAATAATAATAATAATATTTGCAATGGCAGAAACCCCATGCCCGCCACAGACAGACCCACCTCTCGTTGCTCGCTGCAGATCTTACAAAACCAGACAGGCCTTTTCTGGGCGCTCAGGGTTTCAATGCCGCATTTGGTGCAAACTTTCTGGGGAAAGGAGGACACAGAGAAGAGGAGAGAAGTTGTTAACAAGGCCTGGAAGCAAGAGGAAGATCACCGGGAGTGCAAGGCAACGAACAGGCAAGGATTTTGGGAGCGCTAGTCCAAAAAGTCATAGTCCCCAGTGCTGAGTAAATCTTGATCTGTGGAGTTTTGGCTTGGAGCCCATCAGGACAATCTCCAGAGACATGCACCAAAAGGAGAATCCAAAATCCCAGGTCGCTGTGTATTAATAAATCAATCCATGTCATTTTCAGCTATCATTCAGAGCAGGTGTTTTGTGAAGCTAAGGGGTCTTGTTGAGTAATGCAACACTTTGCATTCGAAAAGGGATTGCTCACAACACTATACAGCAGTGAATCCTGTTTGGGTTTGAGGCTGAATTTGGATCGAAGCCATCAAAATATAATGGCAGAGTAAAAGGGTGTCCCTTATATAAAAGGGCAAAATCAAGGTTTGCCTATGGGAATTTGTATGTTTTAAAAGTATTTTCAAGCTGAGGATGTTTAAATCTGTGGATAAGGAGGGCTGACTGTATCGTGTAAGTCATTTTAGGTCTCATAGGATAGAAAAGTAGGGTCTAAATTAAGCAACCTGTCTTTGGAGCAGGTTCATCAACTTGAAAGGATAGCTCCTTTCAGGTTCCGATTAGAACCCGGAGCAGGTTCACCGCCAAAACCATTGGCTTGGGAACCGCCTGGGTGTTAGCCGCCTCTTCTCCCAGCCTCAAGGGAAACCTGAACCAATCAATCCAGCTCAGGCGATGGGCAAAATGAAGAAATATTTCAAAGGAGAGAGATGGCAGTGGGGGGGGAGCCAGCCATTGCTCAATATAGGGAAATATATATCCAAAAATCAATCCTCCTAATGAGGGAACGGTGCTATTCCTCCACGTCAGTCGGAGGAAAAAATTAAGGCATCAACCGCAGACCCAGATGGTGCTAACAGCCATCGATTGGCGCAAAGGGAAGCATCTGAGCCATTCAACTCAGCCTTCCAATGTTGCTTTGCAACAAAATACTGCAACTCCCAGAGCAGCAAAAGCTGGAACTAGATGCTTTGAATCCCACCTTGAGGCCCATTATTGGCATATTCGATTGAGATCTTATCCAGTGTAAGGATGTAATGTCTTACCTATTTTGCCCTCCGCCACAAGGCTGAATGATTTCCGCACGCTGGAGAAAAATGAGGATTTCTGTATGGCATTTGCCCAAGGTTCGTACGCTGGGAATACATGTGGGCTGCATCTTGTTGCTGTCGTTGTGCACCTTCAAGTTGTTTCTGACTTATGGTGACCCTAACGTGGGGTCAGAGGGGATTTTGCCATTGCCAACCTCTGAGGCTGAGAGACTGTGAATCGCCCAGGATCACCCAGTAGGTTTTATGGCTAAGCGGGGAATCGAACCCCGATCTCCAAAGTCATAGTCCAGCGCTCAAACCACTACACCATGCTGGCCAAGGGGCACAAGATTCGGGTTTGTACGTGGCATTACTTAGTCTTTCAAGAATAGTCATATACCTTTCCGTTGCTGTGTTCAAGATTTCCAAAGCTTCATTTCTCCCAGTTATAGCACTGTTCCACACGAACACAGGAAATGAGATGGATGTCTTTTTAAAATGCAGCATCACCACACAAGCTGTTATTTCAGAGGAAGGAACTGGCCAAACCACCTCTGAGTATTCCTTGCCTAAGAAAACCTTAAGGAATCCATAGGGAGGCCATAAGTCGACCTGTGACTTGAAGGCACATCCGCACAAACAAGCGGTCCATTGCTGCCCTCTCACGGACACTGGGGAAACTTTCAGATCCATTAATGTAATGTCAGTTTCCTTTTTAAAGATTAAAAAAAGATATACTGTATTTATATATATGTACACACACCACCGTTGTCTTGCTTGCTACAGAAAAATGTCATATCGCTCATTTTCTTTTGATTCAGCAGGGAGAAGGAAGGTCGGGGGAAAAAGTGTTTTTCGCAGGGATCAAATGGGGTTGATTAAGAAGAGGAGGGGAAGAAAATTCCCCTCCGGTCCTCTCCGAATTCTAATTTTTCCCCCATTTCAAAACAGGAACCCATCTAATTACTACCGACAGATTTATCCACCGCCTGATTAAGCGCATCAGCCTCCCTTGACACAGCCGCCACTTGTTACGCCTGTTTTGCAAAGATGTGGGAGAAAAGAAAGGGAAGAAAAAAGGAGATGTACGCTGGAGGCCTTGTGAGTTCCTGCATGGCAGGGGTGAGGTTGAACTGGATGGCCCTTGTGATCTCTTCCAACTCTAGGAGACAGAGTGCCCCGATGACAGTGCCCTTGGCAGCAGAGTGGTGAATCTGCTCTGGATTGTAAAACTTCCAAGCATGGAGGGACTGAGGGTACAAAGTTGTGCCTTTAAAATTGGGGTACAGAGTTGTGCCTTTAAAACCCAGAGCAAATTCATGACCAAAAGCCAGAATGGCAGTGGTTTGAGCGTTAGACTGCAACCCTGGAGACCAGGGTTCGATTCACCACTCGGGCGTGAAACCCATTGGGTGATCATAGGCAAGTCCATGCTCTCAGCCTCTAGGGAATGGAATGGCAAACCTCTTCTGAAGAAATCTTGCCAAGAAAAACCCATGATAGGTTCGCTTTAGGGTTGCCGTAAATCTGAAATGACTTGAAGGCACCCAACAGCAACAAAAGATTCACTACCACCAGTCGCCACTGACATGGGACCCTCCAGCATCCACCGGAAAGGCAGACATTGATCTCTAGAACAAGTTGTTGTTATTGATTTATGATGACCCACTAACCATGGTTTGAAGTACACTGGAATGACCAGTTGAAGAGCAACCTATGGCCAGAGGCTGGGTTTCCAATGACCATGATTTGAAGTACATTTGTCCAGTTGGGAGGCAACCTATGGCCAGAGGTTGATGTTCCCATCGACCATGGTTTGAAGTACATTTGAATGATCACTTGGGAGGCAACCTATGGTCAGAAGTTGGGTTCTCATTGGCCATGGTTTGAAGTACATTTGAATGACCAGTTGGGAGACAACCTATGGTCAAAGGTTGGGTTCCCATTGACCATGGTTTGAAGTACATTTGAATGACTGGTTGGGAGGCAACCTATGGTCAGAGGTTGGGTTCCCATTGACCATGGTTTCAAGAACATTTGAATGACCAGTTGGGAGGCAACCTATGGCCAGAGATTGGGCTCTCATTGACCATGGTTTGAAGAACATTTGAATGACCAGTTGGGAGGCAACCTATGGTAAGAGGTTGGGTGCCCTCTAACCATGATGTCAAATAGGTTTGAGGACATAGTTTGGAGGCAACCTATGATTAACAATTTTTATACAGTCTGTGCAAGATCCAAACTGAGACAGTATTGCAAATTCCCAGGTTCCTCTCCCTCTCATTTCTTCCCCCGACTCTCTAGCTCACTGCAAGGAGCAGCACCTTACGTTCACAACGCATGCCTTGAAGTACCACAAATAAATAACTGCTTTCCCTCGCCCACTCCATTCATTCCTTTCCTGTAGAAACCATTCTGCAATTGTTTATATGGTTGTTGTTGTTTAAGAAAATATTGTATGGAGCTTTCAATTTGGGCTCAGCTCCCTGGGTAATTGAAAAGCGCTAAAACGTTTTCCTCGTGACATCGAGCGTGAAGGAGTCTCGCCGCCAGCAAACTAAATGGAGTTCCTGATGGGAAGGCAGCGGAGCAAAGATAGCTGGGAAAATTATGGACTTTGCAAAAATATATAGCCCCGCACCACATCCAGGACGAGCAAATGGCCGACTGCAATCGACTTTTGCAAATTTGAGTGTATCCCATAACAATTTCTGCAGAAAGCAAAACTAGAATTATGATTCGCCCAGTTATGACTTGGCACACATTAGCTTACTCTGGCAATTTGGCTCACTCCCTCACTTACATTTGGTTTACAAGGTTTTAAACAAGGTGATCTTCAAAACCAAGCAAAGCAAAGGGAGAAGGGGCTATCCTGGAAGGAGGTTATTTGGAGAGCTACGGCGTCAATTGCAGGTTCTTCTCTTTGTTTGTGCTGTATTTCTAGGTAGCGAATGCCATTTTTAGACCCATTATAGGATACCAGAGCACAACCCGAGTGAGACCAGACAGACAATTTATAGGTGATTGATAATACATGTGAATGATTGTACTTGACATATTGTTTTAATTACATTGCTAGTTTGGAGGACTTGATTTGATGCATAGTCCCAAGTTCAACCACTAACACATTCAGAAACCATAAAGCCCTATGAGGAGAGACTTAGGGAGCTGGGTATGTATAGCCTGGAGACGAGACAGTTAAGAGGTGATATGATAGCCTTGTTTAAGTACTTGAAGGGGTGTCATATTGAGGATGAAGCAAGCTTGTTTTCTGCTGCTCTAGAGAATAGGACCCAGAGCAATGGATTCAAGTTACAGGTAAAGAGATTCCACTTCAACATTAGGAGGAACCTCCTGGAGCAGTTCCACAAGAAGGAGAGTGGTGTAGTCTCCTTCTTTGGAGGTATTTATACAGAGGCTGGATGGCCATCTGTCAGGGATGCTTTGACTGTGAGTTCCTGCATGGCAGGGGGTTGGATTGGATGGCCCTTGAGGTCTCTTCCAACTCTATGATTCAAAAAAGGAGATCAGGCAGTAGGTGATCCTGAGATCCTACAGAGCATCTACCAGTCAGATCAGACAACACTGGGTTGTAAATGGACCAAGGTTAACCACGGATCTCACCTTTTTGCAGTCTTGGCAGAAGACAGCGGTGCTGCCCAGCAGACCCAGGGCCTCCCCGCAGAGCAAGCACTGGGACAATCCGTTGCCCATCACGTTCTTCCGCATGTTCTCCAGCCGTTCCACCAGCCGCCTGCAAGACAGAACTTTTGCGTCACACCAGAAGCCGAAAGCAGCGTCTTGTAGCCACAAGGTTAGTCGCACCGGGGCAGCAATGACTACCATAGCCATAATACCACTGCTTAGTTTGTAGTAACCTGTAGGTGACCGTGGAACCTTCAGAGCATAGCCACGACGGTCTTGACCATATGTTGAGTTCTGCGGCAATTTTCTGACTGTTACATAAGGAAAGCTGTCCCAGAGTTTCATCCTCTGTGCCACGATTTAACTCAGAAGTCCAAAAATTAGGCTCCATTGGGAAAGTTAATTTTAAGAAAGGCCCCATACAGACTGCCAAAATAAAGCTGCTTCGGGTCAGTTGGAGGTATGCTGTTTAAATGATGCATGCATCCTGAGTCTGGAAGCTGCACCAAAGCTGCGCTCCAGTCCTTAGGACTGGATTGTGTCTTTGGTGCGGCTTCCGGACTCTTAGCACGCATGCATCATTTAAACAACATATCTCTAAAGTGACCTGAAGCAGTTTTATTTTGGCCTGTCTGTACGGGGCCAAAGTTACTTTTTTGGTCCACAAGATGGATGCCGTAGACCCAAAAACGTATCTTTGATTACAACTCCCTTGTTGGCAAGTCACATGCTCTCAGCCTCAGGGGAAACCAATGGCAAACTTCTTTTGAACAAACCTTGCCAAGAAAACCTCATGACCGTAGGGTTGCCATAAGCCAGAAACGAGGCTGAGAGTGTGTGACTTTGCCCAAGGCCACGCATTGCATTTCATGACCGAGCCGGGAATCGAACCCTGGACTCCAGAGTTGTAGTCCAACATTCAAATCGCCAGTCGCTGTGCCAGTACATCACCATACTGTGAAACATTATTTTATGCATTAGAAAGCTTGACCAACCAATGCTTTCTAACCTTAACTACCCAAAGTTATTAGGCTTGGACGTGATTTGCATCTTTCAGTAAAAATTTGGGAATTATACAAACAAGTCAGTAGCCCATATATAGGACTATATACCAATATAGGACTAAATCAGAAAAATCAAGTAGCAACCTGCGATTCAGATGTTATGGCCACTAGCTCAAATAACCACTGCTCTTTAAAAAGCACTCTTGCGAAGCAAGTTGTTTTGCTTGCATTTATACGAATTGGAGGCTTTTGCTTCGGAATGGCATCCGTTGCACTATAAATTAAAGGGATTACAAAGAAGCAACTGCAATGCAATAACTGAAGTTAAGCATTTCAGTTCAAACAGTAGTTGTTGTTCCAGTTCGAGGGTTGGAAAATAGTAATAATCAGCCAGACTTTTTGGAAAATATGAATAATCGGTTTTAAAAACTAGGAGGTATTTTTTTTTAAAGTCATTTGGTTTAACCAAAATCGAGATATACTTGTAATGTTTTCAAGATCTGGGGAATCTACCAAACCTTTGTTAGAGTAAATGAATCCACCAGAGGGCAATAGAGAAGAAATGAGAGAAGAGCAAGGAGAGAAGAAATAAGATATGTTTTTGGGAAAGTATATTATATACTGTAGGCTCTGTTTCAGTGGAAGGAACTGGCAAAACCACCTCGGAGTATTCCTCTCCTAAGAAACCACTATGAAATTCATGGGGCCGTCATAAATCGATAGCCGACTTGGAAAGCGCACAGATTCGTGCACAGAGGGCAAGCGTACCCTATTCTTTGCTGCTCCACGATGTCCAGTTTCTCAGCCCTATGGATGACCTCCAAAATAACCTCCATCTCCTTCGGGTTCAGCGCCTGCGTCCTCCTCTGTCGGTCGGTTTGGAAAGTGTGCACCGACCAACCGGTTTGAAGCCTGGGAGCGAAAAATAAAGCGTGAAGAGAGGCAGCGGAAGAGAACAGCTTCGAAGCACGGCTGATGGAAAGTGTTCACTTTTTTTGTTTTTCCAAATTAAATTGTCCATCACATTTGTAAGAGAGGGATGAGGAAATGTTACTTTCTCCCACATTCATCTTTTGCAAGAGAGGAAGATTTCCACCTCCATCCAGAATACAAAGAACTTTCAAAATTAGGAGAGATTCTTAAAAACCAAAGTGAAACGATATACATTTTCCATTTTATATAAGGGACACCATTTTGCTATGCCATTGAATTGAATGAGACTCGAGCATCCACGGATTTTGTTATCCACGGAGGGTCCTGGTACCAAACCCCAGCGGATAACATTATATTGTGAGCCACTTTGGGTTCATTTGGGGAGAAAGGCGGCATAGAAATGCATAGGAGTGCCTTGGAGTCATTTCCGATTTATGGCAACCTTATCATGGGACTTTCTTGGAAAGATTAGTTCAGTGGGCTTTGTAGTTGCCTACATTCAAGTTGTAGTTGAATGTCACCCAGTGGGCTTCCATGGCCCAGCCAGGATTCGAACCCTGGTCTCCAGAGTCATAGTGCTTGAACCATGCTGGCTCTTATCTAATTATTACAGTGATAAATCCAGCCCTAAGCGCATTTCTCCAGGAAGAAAGGATGGACTGGAGCAAAGCTATTGATCCAAGAAAGGTTAGAAACCATCCAAGCTGTCCCATTTTTAATCCTGAGTTTTGCAACCTTCCAAGGGGAGAAAAATACTCTGCCAACCACGCACCTGGTGCGGTTGACTCATGTCCATATTTCACTCCCGGCTGGCAGACTCGCATCTCCCCAGGTAATTGAATTTCCTTCCAGGGAGGAAACGGCAAAACATCAAAATGCAGGGGAGAGGCTCCATATAAAGAAAAGGGCACCTACCAGCTGGCAAAGTATCCATTACCAAGAGCGGAGGCTCTCGAGTCTCATCTCATCTGCTGCCTCTAAATCAGGCATCCGAACATCTAACGTGGGAGAAACCCACAGCGGTTTTCCACAGCTGGATGTGTTTCCGGGACTACAATTTCCAGTATGGAAAACCATTTCCAGAACAGGAATTCCTAGACCAACTGGACCATCCGTTGTTGTTGTGTGCCTTCAAGACGTTTCCGAATTATGGCAATCCTAAAGCAATCCTAATCCTAGCTATCATCGGGTTTTCTTGGCACATTTCTTCAGAGTGGGTTTGCTATGGCCATCCTCTGAGGCTGAGAAAGTGGGTTTACATGGCTGAGCCAGGATTCTGGTCTCCAGAGTCCATTGCTCAAACCCCTCTTGGTACCATCTGTACTTATTCTAAAGTACTTCTTCTGTCCCTGCCTCCGTTTTTGTGGATGGATGAGAAAGCAGAGGGAATCAGCACTTCCAGGACATATTACACTCTTGCTTTTCACCAGGAGATTCCTTTTAAAAGAAGAGTTCAAGTACAGTATAGTGGGCTCT
The DNA here is from genome assembly GCF_019175285.1 of Sceloporus undulatus. NCBI lineage: Eukaryota > Metazoa > Chordata > Lepidosauria > Squamata > Phrynosomatidae > Sceloporus > Sceloporus undulatus. Next base: position 9,861,623 of record NC_056532.1, read on the forward strand.
CCCCATCTGCAGGCTTACCATCTGGAAATGTGAGCATCCGCAGACGGCAAGCCCCATTGTTCTCAATGGCAGCGCACATGGCACCATGATTGAGGACAATCCGGAACGGATCCCCCACAGATACAAAGGACCAACTGTACTTACTTTGACCCGTAGATAAGTCGACCCAGATTTTTGGGGTCAATTTTTGGACTCCCTGTTTGGAGGAAAAGGCTGCAAGACATGAATCAAATAAAAGAGAAAGAAAGGGACACCTACTTTGCTCGGAGGGCTAGTTGCCTGTCGTTTGGACAAACCCACTGGTCATTCCCATTGCCAAAAATGGTGTCAGCCATGGCAGCGGATCACACAGGCAGCAGATGGCCACAAACCTGCAGGGGAAAGAATATATTTTGTTCAAATTATTGGTTTGTTGGTTTGCATACACACACACCATACTCTCCAACAGTCCCGATTCGGCATTAATGGTCCTGATTAGTCCTCCGATGTCCTACTTTTTCATCTTCTTTAGAAATGTCCCAGTTTCTCTCCCCTTTCCTCCCGCTTTGTCCTCAGCTTACTCTGATTGCTGCAAACTGAGTTCAAAATGCAAAAGCACTCTTCATAGAGAAAGAAAAAGGTGGAGGAATCTTGCACTTCACAGTTGGCTCAGGCAAAAGCAAACTACTGCCTTCTAAACTTACGGTAACCCTAAGGCTCATGGGATTTTATTGGCAAGATTAGTTCAGAGGAAGTTTGCCATGGGCTCCCCTGAGGCTGAGAGAGTGTAACTTGCCCAAGGTGGGTTTCGTAGCCAAGCTGGGAATCGAACCTTGGTCTCCAAAGTTGTAGTCCGACGCTGAAACCACTACACCACACTTGCTTCCCAACTACAAATAGATTTAGAAAGCAATGCACTTTTCCTAGACTTTGAGAAGAGAATGGCTACTTGTCGCTTCCTTGGGGAACAAAATCAGCACAAGATGACATCCTCGAAATAAAGTTGGTAACAAAAAGCACCAACAAGAGATGCCAAAAAAGACTATTGCGTTTCCCACCACCGGCGCTGACAGCTTCCGTTCGCGCCTTTGCAGGCCACACAGCTGTGAACACAAGCGTCCCTATTAAATATTTAGAAACCTGTCAGATACATTCAATATTTGACTTTGTTGACGGCAGCGTGTGCCAGCGATAGGTAAAGATAGCTTTGCAGAAAGCGGGCAGCTATTATGTAAAATTTAATAGAAAAGGATGGGGAAAGGGAAGAAACACGTCCACTATCCTAGCCATATTTCAAAGCACATTTTCTTGCCATCTCAACCAGAGAAAGAAACACCACTTGGGCACAGTTTCCGTAAACACAGACCCCTCCAGGGCCTTGGCATCTCCATTCCCCCAGCCTGCCCTCGCTATCTGTTTGCAACTGCCAGGTTTCCCAAGAGAACCGTCGCTGTAAAACAACCAGTCTGGCCTTGGCCCTTTCTCCAAAGAGGAAAACACATGTACAAGCCTCGCACCTCGCCTCCTTGCCTTCCCAGTGGGATGAAGCGCCGCGCAGCCAAAATATAAAATCAAATCAAAATAAAACCACCCACTCCGCTCCGGCACAAACAAGGCGCTGTGCGCCAAGGCAAAATGCAGGGATTCCATGCCAACTTATCACCTTGAGCCTTGTCCAGAGCCTAAAAATAAAAAGTACACAGATGCGGATCCAAGGCTGCATGTGGCCCTCCAAAGCCTCTTTTCCCAGCCCTTGGAACAATGTGCAAAACTTGCAAAATCGGTTTTAAGGTTACATTTCTCAAAGGAAGGCTCCTGTGACTCTGGCGTTCAGGGTTCGAGTCCTCACTTTGCCAGGGAAACCCACTGGGTGACTCTCAGCCTCAGAGGATGGCCAGGGCAAACCCCCTCTGAAGAAACCTGCCAAGAAAACCCCATGATAGCTTCACCTTGGGGTTGCCATAAGTCGGAAACGACTTGAAGCCACACAACAACAACAGATGGTTCTGTTGGCCTAGGAATTCCTGTTCTGGAAATGGTTTTCCATACTGGAAACTGTAGTCCAACAACACATCCAGTTGTGGAAAACTGCTGTGGGTTTCTCCCATGTTAGTGTTTGGATGCCTGGTTTAGAGGCAGGAGATGAGATAAGAATGAATAGCCTGCACTCTTGGAAATTTATGGTTTCCCAGCTGGTATGTGCCCTTTTCTTTACATGGAACCAATCTCCTGCATCTTGATGTTTTATCATTTCCTTCCTGGAAGGAAATTAAGTTAAACCGCGTAGAAGTAACCTTATGGTCACCATGAGTTGGAAACAACTTGAAGGCACATCACAACAACAACAAGGGCTGGTCCAAGGCAAAAGAGGGGGGAAATGACACCTCTTTTTGTGTTTTATGTACAGGGCATTAATTCAACACAAGCAACACACAGCAGCCTTCATAACCCTCCTGAATTGGGCACCATTGCTTGCTTGCCGGATCAGGCTGGAAGCATTATCCTCATCATCCTTGCTGGTGCCACTGTTGGTTTGCAGGACATGTGAGTAGCAAAATGTACAAACTTGTAATTCTAGCTTGCAAAACCGTAAATATTGGACAGAGTGCCAGCCAACTCGGGGCCTTCTTTTATGCACTCTTTGAAACACTCCAAGGTGTCCAAATTTGGAAAGGATACTTTAGAGGAATATTTGGTCCTTGTATCCTAGTCAAGGATTTACATATCTTCTCCCACAAGGTGAGAAACCAATTGTCATTTAGAAACTTCTCTATTTAGCAGAGGTAGGGAAAGGTGCATTTTTGACTTCAACCCCCCGAATCTCTTAACCACTTTTGTCAACTTCAGTCCTACAAAATAATGGCCAAACATGTTTAGCAGCCCTTCCCAAACCTGCACTTGTTCCCCTGTCAGCCTTCAGTGGCACAGAGCAAATGCGGCCAAGGTTACATCACTGTGTTTTCTTAACCTGATGAACTTGGCACACCGTTGGCATGGCTGGGTTTCCAAAAGCTTGCCAGCTTCCCGCCCAGAAGTTCTCGTGATGCAAATGTTTGCGAGGGGAAAGAAACCTCTCCCTGCAGCGGAGGATTTCAGACAGCTTGGTCAACTTTGCAATTTGTTCCCACTTTCCAAAGGGAATCCTTTGCCATTTGTTCCTACTTTCCAGGCAGAAAAGACTGAGGCCAAGAGGTCCTGTCAAACCAAGAGCAGGGTTTTGAGTGACATAGCCAGGTAGTTCACCCTGGACAGGTGTCCCTTTCCAAGCTGCTTATCCACCAATTTTTTTATCCACAGATTCAACTATCCACAGCTTGAAAATATTCCATATATAGATATATATATTCCAGAAAGCAAACCTTGATTTTGTCATTTTATAAGGGACACCATTCCATTATGCCAGTGTATTTAATGGGACTTGCACATCCACAGATTTTGGTATCCAAAGGGGGTCCAGGAACCAAACCCCAGCGGATACCAAGGGCTCAGTGGATCACTGTTTTGTGGATTTTGGATATTAACATCCCTTACTGTAATGTTACTCAGGAGTTTATCACACGTGAGAAATTTCTCTTCATTTCGAATGATAAGAAAGTGGGGCCAGAACGCATTCACGTAAAGTCACTAGTTCAGTGCAATTGCGTGAATGCTCATTCCATTCGAACTGGCTCCCCATTGCCCAAAAATAAGATGCCATTGCCCAAATTTGCATGTGGTAGTCTATCACACAATAACGTTAAACCCCATGATTGCACTTGGACTGACTTCCCATTGCCCGAATTTGTGTGTGGCAGTCTATCATGCAATAACGTTAAACCCCATGATTACGTTCAGATTGCCATTGGATTATACTTCCAATTTCTCTTGTCTGCTAAACTCCTCAGTGTCTCCTTTGAAAACAGAATTCAAAAACCTGGCTATCCCATTGTATTTAATGGGGCTCGAGCATCCACGGATTTTGGTATCCATGGGGGCCCTGGAACCAAACCAAAGCAAATACTAAGGGCCCACTGTACTTTGCACTTACTATTAAATAGTCAAAGAGGCATGCAACAAAACACACACGACACTCTATAACCAGAAACCAGGGACCAAATTCGAATTTCGGAACTGACTCGATGAATGGGGCTAAGGCAGGCCAGAGAAATATAGGGCAAGGCCAGATGCAAGCCTTACCCCTTTGGACATGTTCCTATTCTACCGGTTCCCCATCCACACACTCCCATTACCTCGAATAAGAAATCGCACACATTTAGAGGACAACCTCCTGCGTTGTGTGCCATTTTGGGGAGGACAGAGACCGCAGGGGTGTCTCATAATTTCAATTAATCTCTCCCAGCACGACACTATCCCAGCTTGGGAACGATAGCTTTTATTCCATTAAACCATGCAGACCTAATTTTTCATCTCGCCCGAAGAGTTCTCGACTGACAGCGGAGAGGTCTGTTTATGGGGAAAGAAGAAGAAACGATGAAGGCACGCTTCACTTCTGACAGCGGGTGGTAGACAACAACGTGTCTTTTCATTTTAAATTTGAAAGCTGGCATGGCGCTCCAGACTCCTCTAAAAATATATATACTAAAAGGCATTGATAACGCTGAGGTTCCAGCGATGCACTTTTCAAACGGAAGAAGAACTTCATTTTTATGTTCATTTTTTGGTCCAAAGACCAAACACATGATGCATGCTTTCGAAGCTCCACTGGCTATATACACATACATACATATATAGACTATGTTAGTCACAGTATGTAGAGAGATCTTGTAGCACCTTTGAGACAAACCAGAAGAAAGAAGTTGGCTGCATGCGCTTTCGTAGACTTCAGTCTATGTCCTCAGATGCATTTGGTCTGGTCTTTTGGAAAACCTAAATCTTTGCATTTTCTCCATTGCAATTCCGCTGTTCCTTGGAGGTATATCTCTGCAAGCTGATACCTCTTTCTTCTGGCCGTGCGGCACTGGGAACAAAATCTAACAAAGACGGTGAGATAACATTTGAATTTCGTCAGCAATACAAAAAGGTACTTATTCCTGATTTTGTCAACCTTGCATTGCACGATATCCAGCCGTCCTATATTGCTCTTTTGAACACCTGACAACATTACCATGGTTCAGACTCTTCACTTGGCACAACTTTTGCAGACTCCGGGAAAAAACCCACAGACTCCAGAGCCGGTGCAATCCTTGCCACGTTTTACTGCCCCCCAACGCCGGCTGCCATGCCATTACCTTTGGCTCGCAGGCCAGGCTTCATTATGCTCACAAAGAAACCATAGCAACTTGGGCAAACAGCCCCTCTGTTGCTATGGGAAGGTAGCAGCAAGCCACAGGAAAAAGAAGATAAAGGCTAGGCCAAGGTACGGTGTTCCAGCTCTACATCCTCGGAAACACAACTGGCGCCAAAGGCAAGCCGATGTCAGATCAAGAGGCCTTGGCGGACAAAAGGCACCATCGCAAAAGAGCAATGTTGCAAAGTTATAGGTGGCAAAGCATCAAGGAAGAATCAAATCAGGAATGATCCAGGGCTACTTTGGGCAAGGGACACTCTCTCAGCCTCAAGGGTTGGCAATGGCAAACCTCCTCTGAGCAAATCTTACCAAGAAAACTAAGGATCGCAATTGGGTTGCCATAAGTCGTGTACGGGTTGAAGGCACACAACAACAGCGACAAAGGAGTAGCTATCATCTTCCATAAAGCCTAGCCTGCCTAGCCAAGGGCATTATGGGAGCTGCAGTGCGGAGACTGCTTCAGAGGGTGGTTGGTCTCTCCTTTGAAGGTATTTTGACATGGCGGTAAAACGTGGAGGTAAAACATCGAGGCATTCTCTAAAGATGCCAGCCGCAGATGCTGGTGAAATGTCAGGAAGAAACTCTTCTAGAACATGGGTCGCATAGCCCAAACCCCCCACAAAAATCCATCAAAGGAGCCTTGCGCCACAACAGATCCCATTTCCACACACACATACGCACACCCCAAACTGGGAATATGCTGCCAAGCACTTTAACCCTGCAAGAGCTCCCTGGCTTCAGCAATGCAAGGCAAGCGATGCCATGGTGCACCTTGAGCTTCTGCATAGCCACTTCTGGGTGGCAAAAAGAGCAAGGGATATAATGTTTTTAAGATGGGAGCCCAAGGGTCATCTATGCCAACCCCCTGCCCTGCAGGTATAGACTACTAAAGGTTTTTTGTGAATTTTTCAGCCCATGTGGCCATGTTCCAGAAGAGTTTATTCCTGACGTTTCGCCATCTTCAGAGAATGTTGGCACGGAAGTGAGTCAGGAATAAACGCTTCTAGAACATGGCCGCATGGCCTGAAAAACTCATACAAAGCTACAGCCGCCAGCCACGAAAGCCTTCACAGACAGCTAAAGCGTTCCTAAATGATGCCCCTCCAACCGTCGTGTAAAAATACCTCCAAAGCAGAGACCACCAACCTCTAGTTCTTAGAGTCAAAAAGCTCTTCCTCATGTTGAGGTGGCATCTCCTTTCTTGTCCTTTGAATCCTTTGGTTCAAGCCCTAGATTGCGGAACAGCAGAAAAGAGACTCATTCCATCTTCTACATGACAAAATATTGAAAGATGGTTGTTGTGTCTCCATGCTGTGGAATCCTGGGATTTGCAGTTTTGTGAGGTATTTAGCCTTCTCTGTCAGAGAGAGCTCTGATGCCACGACAAACTGCAAATCCCAGGATTTCAAGCACTGAGCTGTGGCAGTCAAAGTGCTATCAAACTGCATTATTTGATTCTAGTCTTCTCCCCATCACAGCAAGCATTTCTCCCTCTGCAGTTCTAAGAACCACTATTTTGCAATCCCACAATGCTCTGGAGTTAGCTCTACTCTAGGGCATTCTGGGAAAATTAACATGGCAGCCCAGTGCCACCCAACAATAATGGCTACTGCTACCACCAGAGGCACTCAATAGGGACAACCAAAAGGCATTTTTGGCACAGTCGCTCCCCCAAAACTGACCAAAGCAGTGAGAACATCCAACGTTTTCTACTCCCCAAATTCACGAAGCAATAAAAACAGAGGCGCTTCAGCTATATGAAAAGTTTGCCGGATGTCATTCAATACAAGGAATGTTAAGAGAGGCACTTTGCCTGATTCCAAGAGCCAGCATAGTGAAGCGGTTTAAAGTGTTGGGCTATGGTTGCGTCCACACTGCAGAAATAATGCAGTTTGACACCACTTTTAAGTGCAGTAGCACCATCCTATGGCATCCTGGGATTTGTAGTTGCACAAAGTCTGGAGCCATCCCTGCCAAGGGTTACTGGCACCTCACCAAACTACAAATCCTGATACTGTAAAGCGGAACCATGGCGATGATGACATCTATAGTGTAGATACACTATATAGCCAGCCGTAGTTGTTTGAGTGTTGGACTACAATTCCGGGTTCACTTCCCAGTTCAGCCATGAAATCTACTGGGTGATCTTGGCCGAGTCGCACTCTCTCAGCCTCAGGGGAAGGCAATGGCAAACCTCCTCTGAACTAATCTTGCCAAGAAAACCCCAGGATAAGCACACCTTAGGGTCGCCGTAAGTCGGAAACAACTTGAAGGAACATAACAACAACAAAGATACACCACTCTGGGGACCAGGGTTCAGTTTCCTGCTCAGCCATGGAAACCCACTAGGTCACATATTCTCAGCCCCAGAAAACCCCATGATAAGTTAGTTTTAGAGTCCCGTTAAGTTGGAAACGACTTGAAGGCACACAGCAACAACAGCAACAACAAGCTGGAGGGAAACCAAGAAGCCAGAACAACAGGGCCAGGTTCCTCTCTTGGAGATGGCAAACTCGAAATCCCCACTTTTGCAAAATGCAACCTTATCATTATCAAATTTTAGATAGATAAATTTTAGACAAGAGAAAGGCTGCAGAAGGCTGCAGGAAGAAGTTAGAAAAACCTATCCTCGATTTCCAAGGAGAGAGAGCAAACTCCAGACACCGAACAGTTTTACTGCAGCTCAGTAACCAGCAACAGGTTTATGGAGAAGCAGCCGGTTCAGTTCGGAGAGGACAACTTTGGCACAGACATGGTTTCCTTGTGTTTGATTTTGCTTTTTCAAAAAGGCCTTTTACGTTGGGAGAGAGTTGGGAGTGCCCTAAAAGAAAACATGGTCAAAGACGAGAGAGAAAGAAAAATAGACACAGAGAGCTTGCCGTGAAAGTTTGCTTTTTTAAAACTCAAAGATAAGAAGAAAATGCATGCGTGCTCAAGTTTCGGAGCAGGAAAATGGACTTTTTCGAAGGAGTGACAGGTGCAAAGGCCAAGTTGGACTCACCTGGGTCGGCTGAGAGAGAGAACTGTGGCTCCAGAAAGCAAGGAGAAGAGAGAGATCTCTTGTGTGGCAGAGCCAGAGCCGCACAGACTTTGCCGTAGGTGAGCTCCAGACAACTGGCATTACTCAGACATTAAATAAAGAAGGTGCCAACAACCACTGGACCGTAGGGCTGCGTGGGAGACAAAGCGTGGCCTGGATCGTGGAGGCGGAGAGCAGCTAACCTCAAAGAGGTGGAAGCCAGAAGGAGGCATGCATGCATGCACTGTGTTCTTCAAGACAAGATGCTGGCGCAGAGGCGGAAGCCTGCAACAATTAACTTAGAAAAAACCAAGCATCGGAAGAGAGACACAATTGACTGGGGAAGCGATGGGAAAATAAAACCAAAGGTTGGCCCAGCTTGCTTCCTCCTCTCGCTTTCTTCCTGCTTCCTTTTACACAGAGAGTTGAGGAGTTCACACACAACCCAGTTTGCACTTTTCTGAACTCGGACTCGCTCCCGCTACCTTTTAAATCGGACCGCAAATCGGTTCCAATGGCCATGGTTCCCACTTAAAGCGATTCCGAGAGGGAGGCCATGCGCTAGACCCATCTTTTTGAACCTTCCGCGTCTTTTTCGATAAATCGATTACACAAAAGTGCGAAACCGATGTGGGTCAGGATCGATTTAAATTTGCCTTTCAGTCGGCTGGGGCAGGTATGTTTTGAATCGATTCATATGTGAATGTGAACCGCAAGTGGATCGATCGGAGCAAACGTAGTGGGAACCATGCTCTGCTGTCGAATCGACCCATCGATTCGGATCGCGCACCGATTTATATGTATGTGGGAATGAGGTCTTTGTTTGCAGCAACTAAAGTGAGCCAAGGAGGAAAGTGGGAGCCGGAGAGAGAAAAACCAGGACCATTTAGAAAAACAGCTGAGAAAATGGGACAGGAGCGGATTACTCCTGTTTCCTACCAAACTGGGACTGTTGGAGCATACATCACTCTCCAAAGCAGTGGTTCCCAAACTTTGGTCCTCCAGATGTTTTTGGACTTCAACTCCCAGCCAGGCTGGCTGACTTCCTGGAGCTGAAACCCAAAACATCTGGGGGACCAAAGTTTGGGAATCACTTCCACTCCAACAGTCCCATGTTGGCGAAACAACCTCGATTAATCCTTTGCAGTCCCACTTTCTCCACTGTTTCTAAAAGGTCCCGGTTTCCCTCTCCTCCTCCCGCTTTCCCCCTTTTTCATCCTCAGCTTGCTTTGGTTGCTGCAAACCGGGTTTAAAAACTTCACATTTGCATTGCACCCCACTAACTCCATGAGTTGAATAACTGCACATTTGCATTGCACTCCATTCAGTCCCTGAATTCAAAAACTGCACACTTGTATTGCACTGCAATAAATCAGGCAACAAGGAGAGGACAGAGTCTGGCCCTTCCCAGTAAGATCAGGCAAATGCAAACTGCTGCTGCCTCTTATAGTTTATGTGGTCCTATTCATTATCATTTTTTGCCACCTTGACCGCGGCCGGATGTTGCTTGTCCACATATGTGCCCAATTCTGCACAGTGTTGACGGGTGTCCAGTCTGTATGGCGAGGCAGGGCAGGATTAGGCCCTTTTCACAATGGGCAAATGAAGGGAAGGGAAGCCACCTGGACCACATTTGCAGCTCTCTTTAGCAACACTTGCTGAAACCCCAGGTGTCAGCCTTTCAACCCTGTGGCCTTTGTCTATGTTCAGAGGCACCATTCGTAAAATGCTCTCCTTCGTGTGATACTTTCCACTGGGTTTTTTGTTTGTTTGTTTGTTTGTTTGTTTGTTTGTTTGTTTCTTTAAGCAAGGGCACATTTTCCTTTTAACTGGTGTGGAGCGATCGCAGGGTGGGGAGATTTCCCTGCGTTGGAAACCGTTTTCCTGACTGAGTTTTCCTTCCTCCAGTTCCGGTTATTGTGTTGCTCCTGGCTTTCCCTCTCAATCCGTGAAACTCAATCTCTTCTTCATTCACTCAGGAAAAGAAAGCTGACCTCCGGTTTTAAACATTAACTTTTAAACAATCGCCCACTTTTCACCCTTTGTTGTGTTGTGTGCCAGAATTTAAATGCATCTTAATTTGATGTTGTTGTTATGTTCCGCCAAGTCAGTGGTTCCCAAATTCTGGTCCTCCAGATGCTTAGGACTTCAGCTAAAGCCTCAGCCATCTTTGGCCAATGGTCTGGGATTCTGGAAGCTGAAGTCCAAATCACCTGGGCTGTATAGCACTGGATCCTGCAAAGGTGGGCTATATAACACTGAATCTCGTAGAAGCTGGGCTATATAGCACTGAATCTTGCAAAGGTTGGGCTATATAGCACTGAATCTTGTGGAAGCTGAGGTATATAGC
>NC_056532.1:9892257-9923900 GCF_019175285.1 Sceloporus undulatus
TCCAGCTCCACGCTGGACAAGAACTTCCGCATGTGCTTTCGGCAATTGTAATCCAGTGTGGTGGTGTAGACGGTCGTAGTGTGCTTTGGGTAGATGATGGTGGTGCTGGTGAAATTCCTGGCCTTGTTGCGTGGCTGGAAGCGGACCTCGGCCTTGTAGTTGCGCCATGTGCTGTCGGGAACGCAGATGACCGTCTGGCTGCAAGTGGAAACCCCGAGCCCCATGGGCATATAGATATTGTTTATGAAGTGCTTCTCCGAGTCGTATTTCACCGAAGAGGTGTACCTGGGGGGGGCAGAAGGACAGAGATGGGAGACTATAAGTCAAATGGTTAGCATCGCTGTTCAGAGAAAATTAGCTAGACAGGGACATGGCATGCGGAGGGAAGAAATCAAAATCCCCTCCATCCTAGTAGCGATATAATACAGACAGCCCTACACATTTGTGGCTTTTGACTTGCGGAGCTGATTGTTCATGGATTTGGTTTGTGTAACATTTGGCACACAATAACGCCCCAATGGCAGCATTCTATGCACAATAAAGGGGGAAAAATGCTGTTTCCTGCATAGAAAATGCTGTGTGACCCTGGGTAGGGAAGAGTGGTCTCCATGTTAATCTGTGTATTGTTCTGTTGTTGATGGCAAGGCCTCAGGGTGGGAAGATATGCAAAGAGGGTCGATGTATACCGAACTCTCTTCCATGCCAGCATTCTCTGAAGACGCCAGCCACAGATGCTGGTGAAACGTCAGGAGGAAACCCTTCCGGAACATGGCCACATGGCCCGAAAAACCCACAAAAAACTATGGATGCCGGTCATAAAAGCCTTCGACTTCACATCCACCAGTATACTTGTGCAGATGGTCTCTCCAAGATGGCAGACCCCTGGGAGGACTATGGACACAGAGGGGACTTGGACTGCGGAAGGGGGCACATTAGGGTTTGTCAATGCTTGTCTGTTTAGAAAAATAATTAGAATGTCATATCCTCTATTTAGCCCATCTAACACGACTGAGTGCACTAAAACAGCCCAGACAACTGCGGATAAACATGGCGTGGAAAAATATCCACAGAAAAACATAGCATTGCAATGTTTTTCTGGATATGTCTTCACCCCACATCTCCGATCTGCAGATCTACACAGGGCCAACAGAGGAGAGTTCTCCATCGAACCGTTTGTCTTTGTATTTGGATTTCTCCACTTCTAAAACTTAACCACCTTGAGGAAGAGAAACACCAAAGAGAATCCTGTATAAACCCTGCTTTCGGTACCTTATATCCTTAGGTGGCAAGGGATCGAACTCCACTCCTTCTCCAAAGGACAGCGGGCATAACCGCGAGGTGCAACCGGGGAGCAGAGGGGTAGCCAAAGATGGGACATCCTGCAAAGCAAAGCGTCCTTCTTTTAATCCCAGAAAGATGGAAAAACGACATGTGAAGAGTAGAGAGCTTCATGGACCATAGTTAGGACAGTGGCAAAATAAGGTAGGATCCTTGGGAAGACCTACCCTGATCTTACACAGCCGCTTTGAATACCATTTTTGGACAAACACAGGATATAAATCCAACAAATAAATAAATGGTACCCAAAGCTGATGTACATCCAGTGGACTCTTAGTATCCACTAGGTTTGGATACCAACATTTGTTGATGGCCCAAGACCCAGTGGCAGAGTAAAATGGATCCCCTTCTGCAAAATAGCAACATCAAAGTTGGCTTTTGGGGATTTATATATATTTTGGGAATATTTTAAAGCCGTGGGTAGTTGAATGCATGGATAAAGAATCCGTGGATGGGGACAGGGGACTGTATTAGTGGTATTCTTGTGAGCAACGTAGGGGAGAAAGCTGTCTTTTACTACCTGGTCCATTTAAAGAGTCAGTATGTGTAGTGTTTTGAGTGTTGGACTACCAATCTGGAGACCAGGGTCCAGTTTCCAGTTCAGCCATTAAACCCACTGGGTGACCTTAGGCAAGTCACATGCTCTCAGCCTCAGAAGAAGACCATGGCTAACCTCCTCTGAATCAATATTGCCAAGGAAACCCCATGACAGGTTCGCCTTAGGGTTGCCATGAGTTGGAAACGACTCAAAGGCACAAAACACACCATTTAGCTCGGTGTTGTCAACACTGACCGGCTGCAGCGCTCCATGGTTTCAGACCTGGGTTGAATCCGACACGCAATCTCTGAGCTGATGTGCATTTCCTTGGATGCTATGCATCTCCCGCTACTTGCCATCCTAGAGCTTATTTCAGCCGTTTTTAACCACTAGCTATTTGAAGACGATGGCTTCCTTGTGCTTTTAACACTCTCCCAACTCCCCTGTGGGCAGGTGGCTGGGCTATGATAAATCAAATTACTTTGGATGGCGGAGGCACAGCTGAGCCATATAAGCGAGCGACTAGCGGCAGCGCAAGACTTACCAAGGCGAGTCTTTTTAACATTTTGGACAGACACAATTCCCACAAAGATGTAGCCGGCCCAGCTACTGTCCTGGCACAGAGGGAAGAGAGCTGGAACAAATTCCTCGCCACTCCCAGCCCTTTAATTCAATCCAGTTGTCAAGCTGTGCGGAAACCATTTTAAGTCTCCGCGTAAACCGTAGCCAAGTCCGGCCTCATCTTGAAGGGAGAGAAGTTTCCTTTTCCCCCCAACGCACCTCTAAACCGGGGCAACTTTAGTGTTGAAACACCATATGCAAACTCCGTAGCAATGGATTCGTACCCTCCTAATCTCTACCTGGCGACTTGCGCATCAATGGGGCAGTTTTTTAACCGCTATAAGTACCCTGATTCAAAGCCAAAAGGTCCCAGCTGTGCCATCTCCTGTCCAAATTTTTCATCGCAAGATGGGGAGGCCATCTGATTCCCTCCAGCAAAAGCTGTCAAAGGATTTTTTCGGCGGCAGCTGCTGACTCAGATCGCTTTGGGCAAAGAGAAGGAGGCAGGACTGACATATGGAGGAAATTACGGACTAGCGACAATTTACTTTGGAAACCAAAAATGTTGCTCTCTCTTTCTCTCCCTCCCCAATAATGAATTAAACAAAGATACACTGCATATTCTTTTCCTTCCGAATAGCAGGGCTAGTCTAGCCATGCTGGGTATACAGTCCAAAAAAGGAACATTTTGCTGCGAACAAGTGTTATGTCCATTCTTAGGCGCACTAAATGCTACTCGGCTTTTCTTTTAAGATACAGTATGGTAAACCACAGCTTGCTTTTCCTGATATATTTGCTGACTGGAGCTGGGAGTGTTAGTTCAAAAAAGGTTTGCCCTCCTCTGATGATGAACACTGGCCAACAACAAAACTGCAAGTGATGGCGCTATTATTTCAGTGGGCAAGCCCACACTATCTGTGTCTTTGACCGCACATCTCCAAATCCTGTTCCGGCAAGTTGGAGGCACACGCATACACAAAACACGACAGCTGTCCGGCAAATGTTGTCTCGAAGACCAGAGCAGCTGCCTGAAAGAGGAGCAACCGACTGATCCCATTGCCAGGAATGGCACTTGGGAAGGGAAAAAGGAAAGGGAGGAAGAAAGTCCCCTTTGGAAACCCCTTCTGAACATTATTAGTTTTACTCTGAAGAGGGTTGCTGGAGAACTACAACTCCAATCCACACAAGAAATATATATTGGGAAGGTCTAATCAATCGATCGCATATTCTATCACTCGCATATTCTATCAGTCACTCACATATCCTATCACTCACATATTCTGTCAATCAATCACATATTCTATCACTCACATACTCTATCACTCACATATTCTGTCACTGAATAGCATATTTTATCACTCCTATTCTGTCAGTCAATCACATATTCTGTCAATCACATATTCTATCACTCAATCACATATTCTATCAACATCTCTCTCTTGGGTGGATGATGAGTGTTATCATCCTTCCCACCATTCCATCCTTTCCATTCTTCCTTTGATGCCTTTGGCTTGGCCCCATCCAGGTCTGTCTCCCCTTTGGTGGATGGTGGGTGCTATCATCCTTCCCAATCTGTCCAAACCCTTGCCCTGGCACAGGATTGCCTTCCCCTGCCTGCCCTCCCAGAAGACTCACCTTGGCTGATGAAGCCTTGGAGGCTTGGCTATCAGCCTCCAGGAGCCCATTGGCCACCAGTCCTGCCCCACTGGCCACCCCCCAAGGGCCAGGGCTTGGGCTGGGGGGCAAGCCAGAGTCTGGGCTGTCCAGACCCCTCTTGGCATCTGGCAGCTCCGCTTCGGCCACCGGAGGCAAGCTGAGCCTCCCCACCATGGTGTCCCCCCAAAAGACAAGGCTCTTCTTTGCTGCTTCTGCTTGGCAAGCTTTGGCTAGGAGGAGCCGAGCTTGGCTTCCTCCTCCTCCTCCTCCTCCTATTCCTCCTCCTCTTAGGCAAAAAGGAAAAGCAGGAGAAAAGCTGGAAAGTCCTCCTCTCCTTGGCAAAATAACCCTCCCCTGCTCCAGTTACACACAGCTGAGAGTTCCTTTGCTGTTGGTGTGTGTGTGGTGTGTATGGTGTGCGTAAAGGGGGTGACAGTGTCAAGCCAGGCAAGGAGGAAAGCCAGAGAAAGCCTTCCCCTACATCCCCTCCGTCGCCTCCTCCTCAGAGTCCAGCAATTCAAAACTCTACTAATAGTTTTCTATTCTGCAGTTTGAGTTCCTCAGACTTTGGTCCTCCAGGTGTTTTGGACTTGCAGCTCCAAGAAGCACCAGCCATTTTAGCCGATGGTACTAAAGTCCCAAAGACCGGAGGACCAAAGTTTGGGAACCACTGCTCTGCACCAACAGTTCCTCCAGATTTCTTCAGTGCAAGTTCCGCAAACTTTGGTCCTCCAGATGTTTTGGACTTCAGCTCCAAGAAGTCTTAGCCATTTGAGCCCATAGTCAGGGATTTGGGGGCACTGAAGTCCCAAACATCTGGAGGACCTGCCTTGGCACACCCCAGTGGCTGCGATGCCCTTGCTTCCTTTGCCAATTTCCGGGCGGCTCTTGAAATATTTTGCTTCTGTTTTTATATTTGATTTTTAAAAAGGGCTCGCAAAGGCCTCCAGGAGCATCCTTCGCATGAATGGAAGCCATCTGCGAGAGCATAAATAACCCAGATCAAAACCAGGCCTTCCCTACCGAGACAGTTTGGGGAATTTGCACTTTTTTCATTGAATCACCAAAAACCATCGAGTCAGCAGATCCGCATGGAAAAGGAGGAATTTCTTTGGTTAAAAAAAAGGTCAAACCACACATATATGGCTGTGGAATCATCCAGGCGAGGTTTCCATCAAGTCAGTAGAACAGGCGCCCCTTTTGGGATTTCATCCAGTTTCCTATTCTAGCTATTTATAGAGCATGAGCATTGACAGTAACCCCGGAGTAACGTCTGAATGTGGACGAACCTTGTAGGACTTTGGTTGTAGCCCAAATACTGGCCACCATGCCAGGTCTGAACGGTGCCAATAGTGGAGTCTGGACAAGCCAGGATCAAATGCCCAGGCTTTTTTAGCAATGTTATGGAATCCATGGTTTGTGTTTTTACAAGGTCTTTCGCCTTCTCTGCCCAAAAGTGCTGGTCCCAGGATGCTGTAGTTCTTGTAGTTAAAGTGGTGCCAAACTGCATCATTTCTACAGTATAGATGCGCCTTCCCCTGGGAAGCTTTGGCGCAATGGTTCCCAAACTTTGGTCCTCCGGGAATATTGGAATCCTGGAAGATGAAGTCCAAAACATCTGGAGGGCCAAACTTTGCAACCACTGCTTAACAATCCAGATCTGAGGCCCTGGGTCTTCAATTCGCATTAAGTGAAAGAAGAAAGTCCCTTTTTCTCCAATGAGAGGATGGTTATTTGTAATGCCAATTGCAAACACTGAAGGGTCTGGTCTCTGGGCCACATATTCTCTGGATATATTCAATCACATATTCAATCAACCGTATATTCTATCAATCATTTACATATTCTATGACTTGCATATTCTATGAATCATTCACATATTCTGTGTCTCATATTCTATCACTCATTCACATATTCTATATGCGATTGATTTTGTAACTATCAATCACATATTCTATCAATCGCATATTCACTTATTCTATCAACCGCGTATTCACACATACTATCAATCCATATTCTACCAATCGCATATTCTATCAATCACATATTCACAACCTCAAAACCTCTGGGTTTTTTGCGTTTGCATCCTTGGTGGTCCAATGGGTGACACTAGAGAAGAGCATGCGCTTTGCTCATGCAACACACCCCATGTCTCTAAAGGAGGACACCTCCCGCCCTATAAATAATCTTTATGGCGACCAATAAAAGATAATAGAGTCACTTTGGAGATGAATAATCTCCTCCGTCCCTGTTTCGCCCTGGAGTCAACAAAGAGACGCCTTTCGGCCTGGGAATCAGAGCCATGCAAGGAGTGCCACAACATTTGTGTCAATGGTCAAACCGTTTCCGGAGGTGATAAAAGAGAGGCGTATCTCCAAGTACTGGACAAGTACAAAAGGGGCCACATATATTACACATTTTGGGATAACTTCCCTCTAGTGATGTAAACTGACAGAATAATGGGTCTATCTCCCCTTTGGGGTGGGATGTCCCTTAGTCCAGATACCATGTCCAGCACTCGGCTCCATCCCAGACTCATTGTGTATTGAGAAATGTTCCTTTTGGGGGACAACACTGGGAGGAGAAGAGAGTCCCAAAGAGGTTGTTTTTCCAAACTCTGCTCCTGGGGGAAAAACGGAAACCCCATAAGGGCCAAAGCAAACACCCAGCCAGCGTTTGAGCCGGCCTCGAAACCCCAAACCCTTCGGACGGATTCCTAATTGGTCCCTCCTGGAAAAGAGAAGCCCAAAGGGTGCCAGGAGCCATTGGCGGCGTCTGTGGCTTGCAGCTATGTGGCTTCTAGGGGGAATGGGCCCAGCAGCTGCCGGCAGAGGAATGATCCCACATTCTTCTGCTGGGGATGGGCTGCCCGGCCTGGATCTGGATGGCTGAAACTAGATCTGGAAGAGATGCCCATCAGAGACGCAGATAAAAAGGAGGAAAGCAAAGCTCGAATCCTAGAGTTGGAAGAGACTCCCCAAGGGCCATCCAGTCCAACCCTCTGCCGTACAGGAAGACATGAAGCACTCCCAACAAATGGCTTTCCAGCCTATGTTTAAAGAACGAGAGTCCACTATGCTCCGGATCAGCGTATTCCACTGTCGAAAAACTCTTACCATCAAGACGTTTCTCCTAATGTTGAGGTAGGATCTCTCTTCCTTGCATCTGTTGTTCCGGGTCCTACTCTCTGGAGCATCAGAAAACAAGCTTGCTCCATCCTCAATAGGACAATCCTTCAAATACTTAAAGAGGGCTATCATATCACCTCTTAATCTTCTCTTCTCTTGGCTAAACATCCCCAGCTCCCTAAGTCTCTCCTCACAGGGCTTTGTTTCCAGACCCTTCACCAATTTGGATACCCTTCAGCTTCTCAACCTCCTTTTTGAATTGTGGCGCCCAGAACTGGACACAATATTATTCCAACGCAGAATAGAGTGGCACTATTACTTCCCTTCATCTAGACACTAGACTTCTATTGATGCTGCCTAGAATCGCATTGGCCTTTTTAGCTGCTCTCTTGCCTTTCTTCCAGTCAACTCAAAGGCTGAGATGCTTGTTTAAATGTAGGACTAGGACTCCGGAGACCAGGGTTCGGTTCCCACTCAGCCATGAAACCTTGGGCAAGTCACACCATCTCAGCCTTAGAGGAAGGCAACGGCAAACCTCCTCCAAAGAAGGAGGGATACCAATATAAATTCGCTTACAAGATGCTCAGGCATTTTCTCATCTGCATGGTGGAAAACTGAAAGAATAGTTTTCACCTCTGAGGACTATTTCTGCAAAGAAAGAGGGCAAAAGAAAGAGAAAGAGAACAGAAAATAATAGAGAGAGCTTCTCATAATCTCACCCAGAAGGAAAAATGCTTTTGAAAAATGTTTTGTTCATGCATGCAAAGATGAAATAAAGCAAAGATTTGCATCCTCGGTTCAAAGGCAATTTTTTATGAGCGTTCTCCACAGCCCAGGCCTGAGGCTTCATCTTGAAACGCTTTTTAAGCCTTGGCTCTAAGGCTGTTATTATGATTTTCTTTTTAAAAACAAAATGGATGTTTTATGAGAAGTGTCTTGGTGGGTCACACCCAAATCCCATTTATGCAGAGTTTGCAAATCTTCCTTTTGAGGATCACAATTCCTGGTCTGTACTAGGACTCTGAATACTATCCTTCTCCTACAAAGTAGAATCATAGAAGAGCTTCCAAGAGGTCATCCATCCCAACCCCCATTTTGCCGTGCAGGAATACACAAACAAAGTACCACTCGAAAGATGGCCATCCAGCCTCTGTTTAAAAGCAACCAAAGAAGGACAATTGAGCAAAACAATTCTGGATTCTGGGCCCACGTGCGTCAAAACTTAGGTTTCTTGCTTCTGCCAATGTCTCTAAAAACACACAGATGCAAGAACATTAGTTACGCAACTACTTCTTTGCTTACATGTCAATTGCGAGCAAATGTCAATTGCGATCAGTTACCAAAAGACAGGTTAGACCAGCGATCCAAGACTAGCCAAAGGTAAAAAACGCAAGCCCCGCGTGCCGAAGAGTCCTTTTTATTGATAGAAAATCATACAACTCGAGACTCTGTCGTCGCCCAAAGGCCAGGATAAATAAGGAAAGACAATGTTCTTGAACCTTAAATAAAATAAAAAATGGTGTGTGTGTGTGCAAGTGAAAAAGAGAAGCAAATTGATTTACATAGCAGGAGCTTTTTACCATCTTGACGGTTCTCAAATTTGCAATCTGGTGTCCCTCCATTTTAGTGTTGTCTAGATATTTGCAATGCAAAGGAGGGACGCAGGGAGTCACCTTTTTGGTTCCGCATCCCTTCTCTTTTGAAAGTTGGTTTTCTTGGGAGGGGAAACAGGGAAGCAATTCCACACATTCCTGCAGGTACGCAGGTTTTGTTTGCCGTTCCCGCAGTTAAGGCTGCTTATAAAACCAAGGTGGCGTGAGTCACACCGCCCTCGATGAAGGTTTCTTGATCTGTATCAAGTGTAAACACGGTTCTCGCCCTTGAGTTGCAAACCAAGTGGAGCAAAGGGCCCAAAGGAACGGGCGATGTGACTCCCGGGACAGAAGAAGTTGGCTGTTTGTTCTCACAAGGTCGGCAACTAACAGCCTCTTGGACATAGTCCGTCCCTTGAAGAAAAATCTGCTTTGGTCGCAAACACAATGCAGAAATAATCTAGTTTGAGACCGCTTTGACTGCCCTGCCTCAGGGCTAGGGAGTCCTGGAATTGTAGTTTGTGGCACCAGAGCTCTCCGACACGGAAGGCTCGATGTCTCCAAAAACTACACTTCCCAGAACTCCCTAGCATTGAGCCAAGGGAGTTAAAGCAGTCTCAAACTGGATAATTTCTGCAATGTGTCAGGTGCACATTGGTGCAGGGCTTGAAGGATTAGTAGCCACCAACACAGGTACTTTTTTGGATAGACAAGTGAGACCTAGATTAAGGTCGCTCGCCCCACATCTCTTATGACAAAGGCGACGGAGTAACTGGGAAGACAGAAGCAATAGTTTAGGAGGGACAGGAATGTTCACAAAAACAAGAAAGACAGTGTGACAGAAACAGCAATGTCTCTGAGGCTGCATGAAATAACCCAACTTGACACCACTTTAACTGCCATGGCTCAATGCCATGGAATTTCAGGAAGTGTAGCTTATTGTGGAACCAGAGACCTCTCTGAGAGAGAAGGCGAAACATCTCACCAAACTACAATTCCCAGAATTACTTAGCACTGATTGAACCACGGCAGTTAAACCGGATTATTTTTGCAGCGTGGACGCAGCCTGAATCTGAGGAGTGCATTCAAAGTGTAGCTAGATTTTCTACCCTGCCGCCTAAAACCGGCCAGCAAGAGTTGGACCATCTGGAGTCTCCGGACAGAGCGTTTTGGGCTCTCCAAAAACCTTATGACCAACATGCCATATCATCCAACCACTGGAGAATAGTTCAAGTCTGGATTGAGATGCCCCCCAAAAGGGACGGGAGCACCTCTAGAGTCTTTTCTTAATCAGCTTTTCCAGCTTCCGGATGCGTGAGGACTCCTGCTCCGGCGTCGGGGCCGTCAGGGAGACAAAGCCGGCGTTTTCGGTTCCCGACGCAGGGGCTGGCTGCCTCTGGCGGAACAAATCCAACATGGTGCTCTGCTCGCTCCGCTTGAGACCCTGCAGGACGTCGCGAGGGCAAGAAAGAGGGGAGAAAAGGTGATACACTCACTATTGCAGCTCCAACCTGCCCAGGATGTTGGCAACTCACATGCTTTTGCTAGCTTTGTAGAAGGCAGATTTCAAATGGCAAGGCTATAACAGTATCCCACTAAGGGAGGGAGAGGCAAACTGTGGTCTTCTAGATATACAGAGTTAGACAAGGCTTTCAAATCTAACCCCATTCTGCCATGCAGGAATACACAAGCTATCCGACAGATGGTCACCCAGCCTCCAAAGAAAGAGGCTCCACCACTCTCCGAGGCAGCATCTTCCACTATCAAAAAAGAGCTTACTCTCAGGAAGGTCTTCCCAATGTTGAACTGGAATCTCTGTTCTAGATGTTGCTGGATTGCAACAACCAGCAGACCCAAGCAGCACAGCCAATGATGGCAAGGAAGGCTGGGACTTACAGCCCAAAGACACAGGGCTATCTGACTTCTATCCCCTTTGCAAAAGAAAACCTCAGCCAATAAGGTTTTGCTTTTTTACCCCCAGATGAGGGCATTTCCACTATGTTTTCTGTGTCTTCCTAGGCCACTTTAGCCCCAGGAGAGGCCTTTTTTTAACAACCAGAAGGGGACAGAAGTCACTTTCTATTCATTTCTTGTTTCAAACTGGTCCAGGAAGACACAAAATATGGCTGAAAGATACCTCATTTCTCCAAAGGACAATTTGGGACAACAAAAAAAGATTTTTTACCCGGGGGGGGGGGATTTCCTAGGAGCTACAAAAACAACCTTGTGGGATGCTATACTTCGCCAGCCTTTGCCATAAAGCAACGATGGGTCATTTGGGCACGTTTGGGGGGCAGTTTTCTGCCCTGGGGCTCTCTTTCTGGCTCTCCAAAAATGCAGGTCTTTAACAACCTAGAAGTGGCCAGACGCTTACTTCTAGTTTGGAATAACGTGGTTTTTTTCTGGAGGGATGTTGAACAACACAGGAGGCACCCGTCGCTTATTAAAAGATGGATCATGGCTCGGAAAGGTTTTCCAGGAAAGGCAAAGCACCCACCCTCACTTTTCAGTAGGAAAAAAAGGAAGAATGTGGAGTCACAAACCCTATCCAAAAAGGGATGGTTATGGTACAGCGCATGGTTCCCCTTGCAGGCTGTGTGGTTTTATTGGAAGCCAAGGCTGCCTGTTCAAAACCCACTGGGCATCTCTCCTCACCTTCATGTCCAGAATCTTCTGGAACATATCGGTGTTGCAGTCGGCCAGGAGTTTGATGTAGTTGTCCACGAAGACCACCGCGGGCTCATGCGGGGCCATCACAACCTGGAAAGACACGAGAAGGGACCTAAGGTCATAAGGAAGGACATCAAGAAGGGGCCACCTGATCTCAGAATCATTGGAGTGTAGTGCTATGAGGATTGGACTAGGACACTGGAAGTTGTTCTTCTTAACTACAGTACCTTCAAGTTGACTTTGACCTTATATGCATGTACTTGTTAACACGAGAAAGGTGGCCAATAATGAAAAAGGAGATGATTCATCAAAGTGACTTGTGGTGGGAACAACGCTGCAAGGTGTCAGCAGACACCGAGTGACACACGCTCCAGGCATGTGGAAGGGCCCCACCTTGGGCCAACGCATGAAGGGCAGCAATGTTTTCCTGCATTGAGAGTTGCTTCTGTGCCAGCTTCCAGGCTGAATTACGAACACATGCAGCTCTCTTCCCTCAGCTCAGTTGGCCACCATTGACATGCCACTGTCTCCCCTTGGCATAGCCCTTCTCCTTGTCCCTCCACCGTCACAGGTACGTCTGGGGGGAAACCAGGAGAAAGGACCTTCTCCATGGCTGCTCCCAGGCTCTGGGACTCCCTTCCTAGAGAGGTTAAACCATACCCTCCTTGCTATCCTTTTTTGTAGGGAGGTAAAATCCTCTTAACCAGTTATATTACCCTCTTGGCTCTGATGTCCGGAGAGGACACCAATCCTCTGCTTCACTTAAGGGAATATTTAAATTTAGCTCAAATAAAGAGATATAGCCTGGCTGGGGTATCTATCCCAGCTTTACAGGGTCCCAAAGTATTCAGAACTCCAGAGGCAGGGTTACAGATGTTTTATTTAATATATCCTCTTAGTTCCTGCCATCTCAAGAGGGGAAAAGTCTTTTGCATAGTATGCTGTTCGTATTTGTTTCCCTCCTTTCAAGGCTTTGCTTTGAACCGCTTTCCATTTTAATTTTGCCTGTTTTTGTATGGCTTCAAGTTGTTTCTGAATTAGGGCGATCCTAAGGCAAACCCATCACGGGGTGTTCTTGGCGAGACTGGTTCAGGGGAGGTTTGCCCTGGCCTTTCCGTGCAGCTGAGAGAGTGCGACTTGCCCAGGGTCACCCAGTGGGTTTTCACGGCCGAACCGGGAATCAAACCCAGGTCTTCAGAGTCATAATCCAACACTCAAACCACGATGCCAGGCTGGCACTCAGAAATATTTAATTATATCAAAAGAGTTATATCAATTCTGTTAAAACAGTATGTGGCAGAAAAGATCAAAAGCATTAAACAGACATGTGAAGTCGAAAGCTTTCATGGCCGGCATCCATAGTTTTTTGTGGGTTTTTCGGGCTCTGTGGCCATGTTCTAGAAACAGACAATCCAAATGAAACAAGGTGTACCTTGAGGATCATTTCAGCCCGCGTCATGCCCTTCACCACGATCTTTGTGTAGCTGGCAGGAGCCTTCCTCACCACTTGGGACCCAATGGAGGGCAGGTCCAGCAGAACCATCTTCAAAGAATGGGTGTCTAGCAGGAGCTGTGCCAGATTGGGAAAAGGGTAGAGTTAAGGCTTCAGTCCAAAATCATGCGGAAAAGGCGAGGGAGGATGGTCTGGTGAGGGAGGAATGCTCTTCCCAAGGAATGCAGGTATTCCAAAAACACTTTGAACCCATCAAACATTCTTCCAACACACTAAAGAGACTGAGATTTAGGGTCATATTTAATTTCAGCCTTAATTCATTGCCTGTTTACCTAGATAGAAAGAGACAGACAAAGGGGTCTTGTAGCATCTTTGAGACTGACACTACATGATCACTTTGTATACTGATATTAGACCAACGTGACTATGTCTCCAAAGACAGACAGATATACTGTGTGTATGTGTCAATCGAGGTTGTGCACCAACAATGTCAGTCTTTTTTCTTTGCGCTTCTTTACCTCCATCGCACCATGTGGCCTAGGAACTTGGTTCTGGAAGCCAAACATTGCAGGAAGGCCAAATTCAGTACGGCTCTCATTAAAATGGCTGGTTTAAAAACTGCTGGTTTAATGGTTGGGTGGAAAAGGAAATTTAGCAAGTGGTAACAAGCAACGGCGGCTGAAATTCCCTCTTCTACCAAACCACCGAAGGTACAAAATCCCTCTCCCGTTTTCGCTTTGGCAATCCCACTCCTCATAAAGCAAATTACAGGCGAGTTGGATCTCTACAGAAGGCTATGGCTATGCCAGAAAAATGCTGAAAGTCTACGCATTTTACAACACCGTTAAAAATTGGGCCCTGACAGATTACATCTAGGTTGTGTCCAAAGTTGGCTTTCATTTACCTCTATAAATATGAAGAAGTGGGGAAGAGAGTGTGTTTCTGTGAGTCTACTATGGCTTTGCTACACTATGAGGACTTGGCTTTGGACACCAAAATCCATAACAATTCTCTATCGGAAAGCAACGTTAATGGTGATTTTAAAAGTGGGTAGGGAGGAAAGGAATGTCACTCAACAAAGCTAAGAAGCGTTAAACATTAAATATGATTCTGGGTGGGAGAGTAACAAGTTTGTGCTGAAAGAGAGAAAGGAACTTTCCAACCGAGATATTTTGCTCAATAGAGGATTACATACTGAAGCAATTGCTTCAATGCGCTCCTTTCGGTGGGAAATCCAGCCAAACAGTCCCTGGATCCCTGTGCAATTCTCAAAAACAGAACTAAAATGGAAGTCCTGCTTTTGGGTAATAGGAAACAAATGGAGCAAACTAGAATTTGAGTTTAATGACATTTGGTTTACCCACATGGAGGCCAAGGAAAGAGAAAAATTCCACTTCATGTCAGCGCTGTGGATAAACCCGTCTCCAAATAAACGCTTTGGGAGACAGCAGCCCCCTAAAGCCAGCCCTGTGCTTGGAGAGACCTCGGCTCCCATTTTAAGCCCATCCTGGTGCAGCTGTGGCCAAGATGGGCAGCTGTCCGGCCGGCGTGGCACAGCTGTGTCTCCGCACAAAGGACAACACAGTCCAAAGCTGGGGAAGGGGGAGATCTGGGGACAAATGTGCCTGTGTGTTAAGGGCAGAGCGCAGTCCACAACAAGCCCCGACAGGTGAGGGATGAGGGGGAAAGGGAGTTCCTCCAAATGCCATTCCCAAGCCATCGGCCGGTTGGTTTAGAAGAGATCAAGGTATTTGGAGAGATCCAGAAAACTGACCCGTTTGGCTGATCTGGCTCAGTTTGCCCACTCCGCAAGGTATAATAGGAAAGAGAGTCCCTCCTCTCCTAAATTCAATGTCATTTCAATGGTTAGTTTTAAAAGACTGTTTGGACAGATCTAAAAAAGGCTGGAAATCCGGCCTAATCCACAAGTCAGCAAGCCTTATCTTCATCTCAACGACAAACACCAGAGAACTGGCTGGTAGTCTCACTGGTCAGACTTTTTGGTCTGGGTGCCAGAAGAGCAGGCCAGATCCGCCACATTGCTAAGACACACAGGTCTGACCCACCATGCAGTGGCATCCGGTGCCTTCCATATCAACTAATCCACTCCTGAAGATGTTGATAGTACTGACCCTGTCCTCAATCCCACTGGGAAACAGCCAAAGTTCCCCTCCCACCCAAAGTTTGCCATCCTTACCTGTTCTGCACCCACCATGCTGATCGGCTTGCACTTGAAAAGGTGGTTAATAAACTTGGGGATGAACGAACTGTAGGGAGGGGGGAAAAAGAAGAAAGTAAGACATTGCATTTTGCATAAAGGTCTGAGAAAGAAAGAATGCTCATAGAATCATAGAGTTGGAAGAGACCCCAAGGGCCATCCAGTCCAACCCCATTCTGCCATGCAGGAAATCACAGTCAAAGCATCCCTGACAGATGGCCATCCAGCCTCCGTTTAAAGACCTCAAAAGAAGGAGTCGAAATGTTATTCTCATGGGTATGTTGTAGCAGTTGTTGTGTGCCTTCGAATCATTTCCGGTGACTCTAAGGCAAACCTATCATGGGGTTTTCTTGGCAAGATTTGTTCAGAGGAAGCTTGGCATTGCCTTCCCTTGAGGCTGAGAGCATGCGACTTGCCCAAAGTCACTCAGTGGGTTATATTGCCAAGCCGGGAATCGAACCCTGGTCTCCAGAATTGTAGTCCAGCATTCAAACCACAATGCTTCACCAGCTACCCTAGGTTATATTTTAAAATCCTGGATCTATAAGTTTAGCCACCAGAATGGAAACCAGAATAACAGAGTTTGATGAAAGAAAGAAAAACCCAGTCTGGATGCATGTCAGTAGACAACCTTCAGGTGGTCTCTAGATGGTTCGCAAGGTTTTTGTTTGACAAGCCTATCCCAGTTATTTCATTTCACATAGAGACTGCTTAGTTCAGTATAAAGCGGTATATAAATGAAGCTGCTATTGCTATCGTTATACGCATGTTGAAACAAATTCAACACCTTTTTTGTGGTGTAGGCAACTAGCCCTATTATTCCCATATTGTTTCTGGCCCTGGTACCAATACAAGTATAGCCATACATCTGTAGCTATGAATTGAAGATGCCTGGTTTAAATATATAAAGTAACGGAACAGTTGGAGTCTTGACGTTTCCGGCATTTGTGCGGATTCAGGTCCTGCCAGGCATTTCAGCGCAAGGCACAGCGGCAGGTTTCCAGGGGACGGCTCTGCCTTAAGAAATACCGTCTTTGGTTACTAACTAAACTCATTCCAGATGCAGGAAGGTGGCGAGGGTTTCCGCCATGTTGCAAACTTTAAAAACAGTGCCTTTTGTGCGTTCTTTAAAGGGCAGACAGGCCGAGGCAAGAGCCTGCCTCGCAAAACCAAAGCGTACGCATTATTTATATCGCCCTGCAACAAGGGATGCTATAAAAACTCGGGCACGGCTGCCTTCAGCATCTGAAACACAGTAAATCTTTGGCAGAGGCCGATCTTCAGAAAGTCGGCCGGCAAAGCTAACACTGGCCAACTGCGAATTCCTCCATCTCCCCAGACCCAAGAAAGGTAAGGGTAACCAGCCTTGGGAAGAAAGGAGACCCATGAAAAACTATCCTTTTCACCCTCTGCAACAAGTCTTCGATGGAATTAAGTTGTTCCACTAGTACCTTTGGGGAATGGATTAGGAAAACACCATCAGGAGAAAGAGCCAGGTTGGAGGAGAGAACCCATCCTCTTACCCAAAGCAGGCTCAGTTTCATAGGTGTTATACCTCCTTCCCTTTTAAAATCCCATAGCATAACCTGAATGTGTTAAACCAGAGATGGTGACCATGTGGCTTTCCAGATCTTTCCTCTGAAGATGCCAACCACAGAGGCTCGATGTGGGAATTGTAGTTCTATGAGATGTTGAGCCTTCTCTATCAGAGAGCTCTTGGGCCACAATAAAATACGGTTCCTAGGATCCCCTAGCATTGAGCCAGGGCTGTTAAAGCGGTCTCAAACCAGATTATTTCTGCAGTGTGTTTTGGACCTTACTCTGCCTGAAAATGCATTGGTAGAGAAAATAGCATCCCCCAGAAGGCTGTGTAAGCAGGGCAGGCCACTCACTTGGCAAACTTGATGCAAAACTGTGTGAAGTACTTCCGGGTGGAGGCCAGGTTGTCGCGGATGACAGGGACGTTCTGCTTGATGTGTAAGATCACGGAGGTGACATAGGGACTTTGGTCTCCAACGTGCTCCACGTTCTGCCACTGCATCTGTGGAGAGCCAGAATGAATAGGTACAAAGAAAGAGAGATGACAATGATCGGAAACAGCGACACATTTCATTTACTCGGCTCTCTGTGAAAAGTATTTCCTAAACTTTCGGTGTTAAATAATAGAAATGACAACAACATTTTATCACTATATTAGATAAATTTTGTCCTTGTCATAATCATAATCATCACAACATTTTATCATTATAATATATGACTTGGTGTCCGCTGGAGTTTGGTTCCAGGACCCTCCGTGGAGACCAAAATCCGTGGATGCTCAAGTCCTATTCAATACAGTGGCACAGTAAAATGGTTTCCTGGATATAAAATGGCAAGGTGACAGTTACTATACAGGCTAGGTACCCCTTATCCAAAATACTTGGGACCAGAAGAGTTTTGGAGTTGGGGTTTCCTTTCGGATTTTAGACTACAAGTAGCGTAGTGTGTCTTTCATGTCTCTCTCTCTCTGGCCTATAGTACATTTACTATAGTTGCGAGACCAGAGAGAAAAAGACGCAAGAGATGCAAGGCTGGAGATAGACACAGCTGGAAAGAGATGTGAGGATCTGTGAAATGGCAGGAATCCAAGTGTAGCGCGTGGCATGAATCCAGGCCTCCCACCCTTTTACAAATCCTTGCACCTCCCTCCCGTCGCATCTCACTCCAAGTCTCACAATACAGTACTGTACTACACTACTTATATACCAAGATCCAAATCCAAACTATTACAAAATCGGGACCGCCTCTGAAGGTGTCGGCCTTGACTCTGTGGGAGTTATTTAAGCAGAGGATGGAAGATCTTAGTTGAACTAGATGTCTTCCGAGGGTCCCATCCCAGGTCCTACCTTGCTCATGGCGGTGAGAGCCGGGTCGCAGGCGGCATCCAAATCCTGCACCAGAAGCTGGATGCTGTTGGAAATCACTCTGCAAAAAGAATGAGAATTAGTTACAAGAAATTAAAAATAAGTAACAAGAGCAATTAGCAAAATGAAAAACGGCTAGAACATTAGGTCCAGCTTCTCAGCAAAAGCTTGTCTGACATGCCATCCTCTGAGGCTGAGAGAGTGTGACTTGCCCAGTAGGTTTCATGGCTAAACAGAGAATCGAATCTTGGTCCCCAGTAGTTCAATAGTCAAACTACTAACTGGTCAGTTGGCAAAAGCCCATCTGACTTTTTTTAATGTGCAATTTGCTCTGTCCTCCCCTTCTATCTATCATCTCATCCCTTGGCACAAGTGAAATACATAAATCATAAACACTTCTCCATACGCATATATGCCTATCCTTCCTTGCCTCCTCAAAGTGGAGCATGCTTTTCAAATGCTCTTGCAAATTAGGTGACTGAAATGGGTTTGCACGCTCTCCGGATGCGTAACAGAATTTGAATTTCTCCGGAGGGATACACAGCGCATGGCTTTGTGTATCCCTCGATTGCCTAAACAAGCTCAGCCACACTTCATTTGGCTGCCAAATTGCTAAAATTGCCGTTTTCCCTCTTCGCACACACACACACACACACACACATATACATACATGCCTGGCTTCTTCCTCGGAGAGACCCGACAAGTCTTCCCAGGCATAATCTACCCTTTAATTTACTAATGAAAGCTGTCAAGCTTCTCGTTGGAACTGTCAAAGGAACTTCCTGACAGAGCTGTCAACCCAAGCCTAAGTTGCATTTGGCGTAATGTTTCCCGTCACGAGAAGGATGTCGGGTCTGTCAAGGGCTGTTGACAGTGCATAAAGCATCACCTTTACTAGGAATATCCCCTTTCTTGTCTGCTTTGATTTTTCCTTTTTCTTTTCGATGCGCAAAGGCTCATGTGTGTCAGAAGCAGGCACAAGGGACCTCAGCGTCATCTCGTCTCGAAAATAAAAGGGACATGAACTCGCGCCTTACGGTTACAGGAATGACTACAATGGCTTTTTTTGTGGCTTTTCTTTTGCTCAGTGCCTCGCAACAACATGGTGCAGCACCGCTTTTGGATTCCAAGATGGCAGAGAAAGAGAGGACCTCACAGAGCAACACAGCTGTGGTTTTCATGCTAGAACCAAGCGTCTACTCAAGGCTAGGGTCAAGTGCTTGTGGCCCCACAAATATTCACTGGACTGTTACACCCATCATCCATCATCTCAGGGTATTCCAGATCTGGCTGATTGGAGTTTTGTTGCTGTTCTGTGCCTTCAAGTTGTTTCTGATTTATGGAGACCCTAAGGCAACCCTATCATGGGGCTTTTTTGGCAAGGCTGGTTCAGATGAGGTTTGCACTGCCTTCCCCTGAGACTCAGAGAGTGGCAACCCAATGGACTTCATGGCTAAACTGGGAATTGAACCCTGGTCTTCAGAGTCACAGCCCAACACTCAAGGCACTACGCTAGAGCTGCAGTCCTGTAATACCTGGAGGACCACACCCTTGCTCTAGCAAACCCAAGAGCATTTGGAAGGTTAACATTTTCTACCTTTAGGCATTTTGACACCGTGACACTTAAATGGCCTCCTCTTTTCTTCCCATACCATATGAAATATTAGCGAATTACATTTCACAGGCAGTGGCCGAGACTGCCGAAAACATCCTACTTACACGCTGAAGATATCCATCTCCCCCATCAGGTTAATCCTTTCCATGAGGCTGGTGTCCACTTTCTCTTTGAGTTTTTCCTCAAGCTGTTGGGAGCAAAAGAAGATGCAACAATGAGATGTTCCCCATCAAATTCAACAGATGCCAAAATGACAATACCTAGGAAGATGGAAAAAGTGTTGGGCTAGGGCTCTGGGAGATGAGGGTTTGAATTCCTGCTCAGCCATGGAAACCCAGCACCCTCCAGATACGCTGGACTCCAGCGTCCATCGTCCTCACCCAACATAACCCCACTGAGCTATGCCTCCATTGCAAAACAGTGGTGGTTGTGTTGCAACAAAAGTGGCTTCCCTCTGTTGTTTCTCTCCAACTTACTCACAGGATAACCCTAGGCTTTACCTGTTGAGTTGTCGCCAAACAATACTCTGCCGTGCTGAGGATGCTACAGATCAGGCAGAGCTCTTCCAGAGTGAACTTGGCCACTTCCGAGCCTTCTTTCTCTTTCAGCAAACTGGTGATGGTCAGCCCACCTCCGCCACTGCTGGTCCTGGGGAAAGGAGAAAGAATTACCCATCACCAGTCCGAAGTCTGGATTTACCGGCACAAACCAGCCCCACGCACAACAATAACCAAGCATGACAATCCCATGAACTTCCAGTTCAATGCAATGAAGACTTTTTGAGACGGCTGCTATCCTAGGATTCAAACCATTCTACTACAGATTTGGGGATCAGCTTGGGAAAAGGAACATATGGAGACTGGCAGAGTTGTGCAGGTTTTATATCACTTTAACTGTTGTGGATCCATCCCACAGAATCCTGGGACTTTGAGAAGGACCATAACTCATGGCTCATTGCAAAAGATGATGAATACTTGGTAAAATGGAAACAGTAGGAGAAGAAGACTGCATTAAGAGTTGGGTAGACACAACCAAGGAAGCCATGACTGCTTTGAGTCTGCAAGACCTAAGAAGGGCAAAATGATTCAGGGTCTTGGAGGTGTTGCATTCGTACGTCGAACCCAACTAGTTGGAAATCGCAGCAACAATGAAATAGCTAACTAAACAGCGGTGGTGGCGATGAGCTAAAAACTCACTTGGGCAGGTTTCCCGAGAGGATCTTCCGGGCGTATTCTCGGAGGTACTTCTGGAAGATGGTGGTCAAGGCTATCATGGGCTCCCCGGTGCTGAGCTGCGAACACTGGACCATACATTTCTTGTAGTAGACAAAGAGGTCGGCACAACTGGGCAGGACGGCCCCTCCTTCGTCCATGTTTGGCTTGGGAGGACCCTGGGCTTTGAAATCCCCTACGAAGCGGTCGATCAGCTCGCTCAAATTTCTGAAAAAGTCAATAATAAAGAGGGAGTATTAATCACTTTCATGGGAAAACATGGTCCTTTAGATAACTTGGACCTCAGCCATACAGGCCTCCATAGGTCATCATCAACATAGTGTTTGGAAACAGACTGGCAGCCGATGGAGCTGTTGCAACTGTGTGCTCCCTTTAGCAAACCCAGGTTAGCAATCTGGCCGCAGCTATTTGGACCAGTTGATGTTTCCAAACATTCTTCAAAGGCAACCTCACATGGAGAAATTGGTTGATTTTATTCCCATTTCAAGTGACAACGGTGATTTTCAGGAACTGAATACTGCATCCGAACTCACGTCTTGTGGGTTTTCTCTACTGCCAAAGAAACAAAGCCCTGAGCGTAATCCCACACAAGGCTTTGTAGAAAATTAAGAAAGAACTATTATTCAGTAGTGTTTCCCAAGAATAAAATATCTGTAAACACAGGGATGGGCAAATGCAGGATGTCAAGAGATCTGCTTTCTGCCTTTGAAACCTGCCAAGAGGCCTGGAGATCTGGGGGCAAAAGAGAATTGACCGGACATCAAATTCTAATTTTGAAAAATAGATATTTTCTGATACAGAACATTGCAACCTAACTAAAGATGAAATGCCATCCAGGAAAGAATGACCATTCTGGGAATCTGGAGGGGATCAAGGGCAACATAAGCAGTTTCGGTGGCCACGTGGGATATGTTTTGTCTACTTCTGTTGTAAAGAAATCCCAATGACTTGTAACTCCCAAAAGATCCCAAGCAATGATCCAAAGTTAAAATAAGTTAAAAAACTAAAGGACAAGCAACTTGTTCATTACTCACTTGTCCTGGGATTCAATGTACACGTAGAGATGGGGCTCGAAGCACTTGGAAATGATGCCATGGAACGGATTATCCGGAACCTTTGGCTTTTTGGGCTAGGAGGAAACAAGAGATGTCAAGATCTTTCGGTAACAACACAACACACTTCCCGAAACCCATGACAGTTAATTCCAGTCACAGGGAAAAAAAAAGTTCTCACTCGTTTGGGGGAAAGATTTATTGACATCTTCCGATGTCCAACCGACTTACCTTGTCAATATCGGTCTTTTCTGACAGGACTTCATCCGCCTCCAGTGTGGTCTCATCTTCCAAGAAAGGGTTGGTGGAGGCTAAAGGCGATTCAGCCTTTTTCTGGTAAGAGAAAACAGAAGACTGTTCAGCAGAAAAGACAATCCAGGAATAGGGAGGTTAAGAGTACTTGCAAGCTTTTCCCAATCTCTCAACTGGAAAGGGTGTTGCAATACATCCAGAAACCCCACCAAGAAAATGGAACAACCACAAAAATGTGGGCAACTCACCTTCTGAACCAACAATTGTGGCTTTTTACTAACAAAATTACAAAGCATCATCTGAGGAAGTAGACCGAAGCCTACGAAAACTCATCCTCCAACTTCTTTATTTCATTTAGTTTCAGAGGTGCTGCAAGATCTCTTTACATGCAAAAAAAAAATTAAGGTGTTTTGCGCATAGAAATCTTCACATGCGGTCATGTACGCTACGCTGGGGGGATGCTGGACTGCAGACTGTGCATATGAACACAGAAGACATGTTGGATCCAAACTTGCAAATCAAACCTCCGCATTTTTTCGCCAACGGCATGGAAAGAATATTTGAAAATATTTAAGTAACGTAACAAAAAATGGGTTGCGTACAAGTGGAAAAACCTTGACAGGGAGGGGCTGGAAGGATGAGAACCTTTAAGTTTGGGACATACTTAATAATAATAATAATAATAATAATAATAATAATACTTCACCTCTCCCTATGGATCGAGGCAGGTTACAATAAAAAAATACTTCATGTGAAAAATGCACTTGTTTTTTGTGTGTGCAGGAAATAGCATTTTCTGCATGGAACACAAGCTTCCTGCGCAGAGGACACAACTTTCTGCACAGGAACGTTTCCCCAAAATTATCGTTTTCATTGCAAGAAAGGAAAAACAGTCCTGCATTTTGTTTTGACACCACACAGGTCCCTATCGGCAAACAATCCAGTTTTCAAGGATGATCTCAAAGCAAAGAAAAACATGTTGAAATTATTCCTTCTTGGCTGTGGGACGACACAGAATCATATGATTCTACGATTCTATGATTTACAAACATTGGATTCCCATTTGCAAGGGAATATGTCCACTTCGTTCGCTCAGCAGAAGCCAGCAAAGTCAGAGAATAAATCTGAATGAACTTCAGAACCTAATGGAGACAAAATCTCCCTTAAGAAATGATGCTCACCACCACGGTGTCAGTGAGAGTACAGCCGGAGAAGCGTTTGGATAGAAGACCTTCGAAGTTGGTCGTCCTCTGGATGGCGAACAAAAGAAGCTTCACTTCGATCTCCCTCGCTCGGGTGCGCATGATCTTCGCAAGCTCCGACCTGAGGTGCGTGAAGGAAGAGAAGAAAGGTAGGAAACTAATGGCCTGAACAGACAGGACAAAATAAAGCTACTTCGGGTCACTTTGGAGGTATGCTGTTTAAATGACAAACACATCTTAAGAGGCCAGAAGCTGCGCCAAAGCTGTGCTCTAGTCCTTAGGCCTGGAGCGTGGCTTTGGCGCGGCTTCTAGCCTCTTAGGACACATGCAGCATTTAAACAGCATACCTTCAAAGTGATCCAAAGCAGCTTTATTTTGTCTGTTCGGGCCCTAAGTTAGGCCTCACTCAGCCTTTAACCAGATCTTATTTCAACATCAAGCACAGTAACCCCACATCCCAAAATCCGTAATGCTCAAGTCCCATTAAATACAGTGGCATAATAAAATGATGTCCCTTATATAAAAAGGACAAAATCAAATTTTCTTTTTGGGAATTTATATTTTTTGGAAGCAGTGGATGGTTGAATTCGTGTATAAAGAATCAGTGGATACAGAAGGCCAACTGTAAATACACTCTAAGTATAACAGCAACTCTTTTTATGGCCTGTACCTGTTGTTGGTTGACTTTTTAAAAGGGGGGCTTCAGGTAAAGACACCCCTCCACTCCACCACCCCAAAGTTAAGAGGACGAGGGATCAATACGATGGAGCTTCCCGGATCTGAGAAAGCGACTCACTCAACCACAAGCACTGTCCCCACCTTGTAATGTGGCAGAAGTCCACAGCAATGCGTTCTGTCATGCACCACTCCAGCGGAAACATGCGGCCATATTTCTCCTCGTAGTCCACCAACTGGCGTTTGATCCAAGCGTAACGGCGGTCAATTTTATCCAGCCAGGCCACCTGCAGGGAAACATGAATGGCGACATGACTCACGACGGAGGTTATGGTGCACCTTACAAATGCCACATTATCCCAAAATCTCCTAACGCCTGAGGCATCCAAGAGGTTGGCTCTTAAGAAGGATGAGTCCTCCTAAATCTCAGACCTTTCCAGGGTTCAAGTTGCCACCTCAAAGGTTCTCACCTGGCCCATGCAAGACACCAGAATCCATACAATCCTCAGAGCATCCTCTCCTCAACCCGCTTTGTTCTTTTATTCATGCACTCAACTGGGAAAGCAATGTGTATGGCAACTCCAGGACAAAACAGGTTTTGCCGTTTTATAATTTATAGGTGTACTTCAGTTACTGAGGTCGATGTGCTCCTGGGCATGACTCACTTCTTAGAAAATTTGGTACCGGAGGCCGAAATATAATGGAAAGACTAAGGATAGATTCCTACACCATGATAAAGGAGAGCCGGTCGACATGTTTCGGCAATTTCGTAATACAAAATGACCCAAATGCATGTGTGAAATGAAACAACCAGGTCAAGAAAGCCTTCTAGAGACCTCCGTATCCAGGGGCTTCTGCCAAAGTGCATCCAGGGATGCCTTTTTGTTTCACCAGCCTCCACTTTTCTTACGATTTCCATTTTGATGGCCAGACTTACAGATCTTTTTAATATGCCCAGTAATCCAACACCGAAGATCTGTGTTTATTTCACCAGCCCTCCTTCACAATTCTCCCAATGCTGGCAGTCCAAGACTGTCCAGCTAGACAGAGGATGAAAAGGGAAAGAAGGGCTGGGAAGTCATAGACTTGGTAAGAAAAAGCTTTGTGAAGTGGCGTATGCCTGTATTCATTTTTAAAGTTGCACTTTAAGACTAGAGATCCCCAACTTACATCTTGGTTTTCCTGGAAGAGCACCAGGTACTCGGAGAGGTGCTGCTTAATGAATTTCTTGATGATCTCCTGTTTGATTCGGGGGTCCAAGACATTGGCAACCAGGCACGCATCCCGGAGGACGTTGCTGGGTCCGCCAGCCCGCTACCAAGAGGAAGAAGGAAAAAGAAATGAACAGGTGAAAAATTCAAACATGGAAATCTATTGTATATTTATTTATTAGTAGTACTTATACCCCAGCGTTCACAAAGGCTCACAATAGCCTCTTCTCCTTCTCACTTTACCCTCACAACCACCACCTTGCAAGGTGGGCCAGATGAACAGTCTTAGCTATGCTGCGCTTGCTTTGATTTGTAAGCTGCTTTGAGTCCCAGTTTTGGAAAAGAGGCAGGGTATAAATAAAGATGATGAAGATGATGACAGAAGAGGAAGAGGAGGAGATGATGCAGGTGCATTAAATACAGACCTGGCTTCATCTCCGCCGCCGCATGCACAGCCGCATGGTTCATTTTCAGAAAAAGGACTTGTGCGAGCAAGAAAGAACTAGGATTTTAAAATGATTACTTAAATCAAAGAATACCTTTGTGCCTTGGGAAGGAAAGGCTTCTTCAAAGTCTGCCAAGATCTGTTGCCCCAGTTCGTTCTGGGCAGCCTTCACCCTACAAAGGAATGAACACAGAATTAAGTTAGTGTTTGGGGCAGCAATCTTCTGTGCCAAATTTTGCAACCTGGAGCAATTTCTGTGGAGCTACACCAAAAGAGAATTAAAAGCCTGCAGAATGACACTCAAGAACCAGGGCTGAGCGTCCTTTAGTCAAGTCTACCGTCGAGGAGAAATGAAGTCATACTTGAGCCCTATCTCCTAATTTGTTTACTGGAAGTATATTCTGCCTTTACCCCCGAATAGGACCTGGGGTGGCAAACAATACAACTACAATACAAACACATAGGCCTGTTCCAGACTGCCAAAATAAAGCTGCTTCGGGTCTCTTTGGAGATATGCTATTTAAATGATGCATGGGTCCTAAGAGTCCGGAGGTCGTGCCAAAGCCACACTCCATTCCTAAGCACTGGAGTGCAACTTTGGTGCAGCTTCTGGATTCTTAGGATGCACGCATCATTTAAACAGCATACCTCCAAAGAGACCCCAAGCAGCTTTATTTTGGCAGTCTGTAACAGGCCATAGTTCGTTCCAGATTGTACTATGCACTACTTTGGAAATCTTATACATTCTTCTACTATATACACTTTACAAGGGCTCTCTCATTTGCTCCTCTGCTGCGTAGCTGGTTGGCATACTGTATTTTGCACCCCACCTTTCTCTGTCCCCCAAAAGCTGCTGCTACTGTCAACTTTCAGGAGACGGACAATTTCTCTCTTACCGCTCTGAAAGCTGCCGGATCTGTGGGATTCCCATATACTTGTTGAAATGCTCCAGGACGTTGACAACGCCTTGCAGGAGGTTGGCGACTTCCCCGTATTGCCTCCTTCTGGTCATGGCCCTACAGCGATAGTCAAGATGGAGGAGAGAAGGATGGTTGGCATGACTGACTCCAGACAGAAGTCGTAATGTTCAAGTCCTCCCTTCCTCTCCACCTCGATGGTGCCCTTCAGATGTGTCCCATCCCTTTAATACCACCATTTGTCATCTGGATTGTATTGGTAACCCCAACTAAAATAGGCCTGTTGAATAATTTCTGAATGGTGAGTCAACCATTTGATAAATTGCATGGATTCCATGGGCCTGTTCTACCTGGGACTGAGAATTCAAGCCAATATCTGCTCAAGATTAAATTGCGGGACAAAAAAGAAAGAGCGTACTGCCAAAGGAAACAACAGTAAATATTAAACAGCCCATAGCTGAAATCTCAGCATTGCTGGGCACAGTCCGAAATATGCATTGGAGAGGAAAGTTTTGCCTCCTCCAAAAGATCACAGGGATGGTTAGACCTGCCAAACAATTTTGAGAATAAAATGAAAACAGTTGGGAAGGGGAATCTGGCAGCACCTGATTTATATTTTAGTATAGGTTTCTGTGGATATCAAATCATCTCAGATGATAAAGCGATATGAAAGCCATACATGACACATTTGAGGGAGTGGGATAGAACGTGTAGAAAGATGCAAATGGTAACCCCGGCCGTACATCTTGAAAGAGCTGTGTAAAGTGATACAGATTGGTTTTTATTGGTTTTGGGGGCTATGTGGCCATGTTCTAGAAGAGTTTATTCCTGACATTTCACCAGCATCTGTGGCTGGCATCTTCAGAGAAGATTCCCATTCCTCTCCTGGAGCTCTCTCTCAGCATTGTAATAGGATCTCATTTCTGCAGCAAGCAAACCGCAGGCACCCCATGACTGTTCAGTTGCCCATTCTCTGAAGATGCCAGCCACAGATGTGGCGAAACGTCAGGAATAAACTCTTTTAGAACATGGCCAAATAGCCCCCCAAACCCACAAAAAACTATGGATGCCGGTCATGAAAGCCTTCGACTTGACAGTGATCTCCCAGCAAAATGCCACCCCAACTTCTTTCTTTCACTTAGTCTCAAAGGCGCTACAAGATCTCTCTATGCTCCACAAAGCGCTTACTCCAAGGAATCCACTCCGCCGGCCAACATGTGGAGATGGTTGAGCGTCGTAATGGAGGTGGTCAGGTGGCGCTTGGCGTGGTCCAGCTGCTTGATGTCACGCGTGATTTCTTTAACCTGTCAAGATTTTTCCAACAAGGAGAATGTGATGAACACATTTTCAACAGACAAAGCACAACGTTCGAGGACACAGCCACATAGCCCGAAAAACCCACAAAAAACTATATTATTATTAGTTACTGGTTTGGCAGTCTCCCAGTTGTTACGAACTGGAGTCCTGGACCTATTATTATTAGACTTTATTTATATAGCGCTGATGATTTACATTTGCAAGGATTTGCATTCTACCCAAGAATCTAGGAACAGGTGAGATATTGCTGGGTAATGTGGCACCTTTCAAGCAGCGTTTTTGTAATCTATGCCAGGGTAATCCTCTCCATTTCATTCAAGTGTTTTGTCGCTCCGTTTGGAAACGTTCCCAGAGCACCTATCGCAGCAGGAACCACAACTGTTTTTTTCTTTTCCCAGCGGCACTGAATTTCCGCAAGTAGGTGCCGGAGATTGCCTAACGTTTTCCCTCGCTGTGTCTTTGATTCTTCTGCCCCCGCCACATCTACAATCCAAGCTTTAATTTCCTCAACCACAGTCATGTCTGGCACATTACGTTCCAATAGTTTCGTCGGTCTGAATCTTAAAAAACCCAGAGGGTTTTTATGTCAGTGTTTTTGACAACGTTTGGGGGGCTTACACTTACACTTCTATTTGCGGCACGGATGCCAATGTAGCCTTGCAGCCATTTTGTCATGACCCGTCTCATATTCGGTCTGAGCAATCTTGTTGTATGAACTGCATTATTATTACTATTACCGTTTCCTTGCGTCATTACTATTATGATCAGTTTCGCAGTCGACCAATTGTCGCCAACTTACCATCTGCTCTGATTTTTCCGCCTTGTCCTTGATGTCTTTAATTTTCCCAAAGAGCTGCTGGATGGCCTTTTGAGCTTCCTCAAGAGCCTGCAGGAACGAAAGAAAGGAGCAAGGGAGAAATTAAACTGAGTTTCCATCTCCAGGAGGAATCATGGCTTCAAACCCGCCTAGCCCAGATGGCATTGCCTCTTGCATAACAACAGCAACAGCCTACAACATTGGCTGCAAAGTTGGCACACCAAACAACAACAACATTGGCTTGCAAAAAACGCAAAACAAATACAATGCAAAATATCTATGCACACCAAGATACTGTGCAAATGTGACTAAAGCATCCACAGAATTAGAACCAACGCAAACATATCCATCAAAAAAGACCAGTGGAGTATATTATTAAAAGCCCTTTCCTTATAAATACACAGTGCAATTGTTTCAACTGGTGTTTGAATAAGGTAGTTTGGAGGTGAAATCAGAAGTGACTTGAAGGCACACAACAACCGCAAAAGAGGGAATCTCGGAAGATGTTGCTTTCTTGCCTGGTTCCATGGCAAGCAACACTTGCTGAAATGCCCTCTTCCACATAACCATGAAAGGTGCAGGAGCCCTGTCCGGTTTTCAAGCTGGCATCCTTACGTCTATTGCACCCAAGGGCAGCAAGACGCGTTTAAGGGTTGCAAGGACAAGCCAAGCATCCTCAAACCCAATGGAATATGTAGTGTGTGTGTAACTCAAGCCAAGGGGTCATCCCCCAAAATCTGCTGCCTGAGACAGATTCCTCCCTCCGCCGAATAGTACAGCTGGCCCTGCTAGAAAAGACCTTGCTAAACGCCTCGTGGCGCTCAGTTTTCACAGCTGCCAACAGTAAAGAAAGGAAACATCTCTCAACACTGCCATTTCCCCGCTATTTGAAATAATGCCCCACATTGTTCCATCCTGGCATGCCATGATCCCCAAATATTCGAGGACGAGGATGAAAAGTAGTTATTGTGCTTTTGTAGGGAAGGAGACTCGGAATCTCATCTGGCCTTTTAAACAGACAGAGGAATTAAGCTGGGAATCAAATTTATCATCGTTATCATTGTTATTATTAAAAATTAGGCTATTTTATTTTTATTTCAAGATATAGCTGTGTTAGTCTGTAAGAATCAGTAAGTAGAGAGATCTTGTAGCACCTTTGAGACTAGCTGAAATGAAGAAGTTGGCAGCATGAGTTTTCATAGACTTCAGTCTACTTCCTCAGGTGCATTTGCTCATGCTGCCAATTTCTTTCTTTCAGTGAGTCTCAAAGCTGCTACAAGATCTCTCCACATACTGTTTTTATTTTATTCTTTCATCATGGTTTTTCAAAAGAAAAGGAGATGCCCTGGACCACTTTCAGGAATGCTTTTGATCCAGAGTTAGTTGCAAAAGTTACCTTTTAAACACTGTACCTTGAGCTTGGGAAAGTGACTGGGTTTTTGTGACGTCAAAGGCTTTCGCGTCCAGCATCTGTAATGTTTTGTGGGGTTTTTGGGTTACGTGGCTACGTTCTGGACGAATTTATTCCTGACGTTTCACCAGCATCTGCGGTTGGCGTCTTCAGAGGTATCTGAAGATGCCTCCCAGAGATGCAGGCAAAATAGGCAGAAATTCTTCCAGAACACGGCCACTTAGTCCAAAAAACCCACAAAAAATGACTAGGTTTAACTTATAGCCCTGAAAAGTAACTCTTCAAAGCCGGTGACCCTTTATCTCTATAGTTCTGTAATTTGGAGAGTGGTTGTAACTCCAGTGATTTCTCTCAA
The DNA here is from genome assembly GCF_019175285.1 of Sceloporus undulatus. NCBI lineage: Eukaryota > Metazoa > Chordata > Lepidosauria > Squamata > Phrynosomatidae > Sceloporus > Sceloporus undulatus. Next base: position 9,922,816 of record NC_056532.1, read on the forward strand.
AGGCCCCCAAAGAAGGCCTAATGTGGCCGAAACGCGTTGGGCTTTTTAAACACCGAACAAACGCTGAATAAACAGTTGAGCATCTTAGAGCATGTGGAGCTTGTCTCCTCTCTGTTTGCTGCAAGGGAGGAAAAGATTAACTTTTCCAAGACCTCCTCCTTTTCCAAGATCATAGTAGCTATTTTTCTGGTTGTCCGCAGCAAGTAAAACTCTCCTCCAAGGAACAAAGTGAGAAATCCCCCCCCCCCCAAATATCAAAGATGCTTGAACAAGCAAGACGACCAAATGGAAGCGAGAAAGCACCTTGAAGGGTTGGTACAAAAGTAGGGCCAGCTCCCATCCCCAACATCTGGACTAACCATCCGCAGGGAAAACAGCGGCGATGAAGATGGCAATCCAAAATAGCCAACGTCTGGACCAGTTGCGTCCCACCCTGGCTAGGAATGCTCTGCCAAAGTTTCATCCCCAGCAAAGAGGGTCATGAGCAAGACAGGTCCTTTGCAAGAAAGGAAAAACCTTCTGAGCAAGACCAAATAATCCCCCAAAACGCAATAATGCACCGCCGGAAAGTAGGGGAGCAAAGAAGAGGGAAGCTATTTGAAGGCCTTTTCTGCAAACTGGGAAGAAAATGCAAGTGTGGCGTCCTTTTAAAAAAGAGAAAGTCTCATGCTCTCCTTGGTGGACTCCAAATCCCATCCTGCTAGAGACGTTGGGGTTTGTAGTCCAACGAAACCAGGGGCAGCCTCGGCGGGCGTTGCTCTAGCGCGCCCAAAAAAGGGGCGAAGGAGGGAACACAGATCTCATTCTCAGGTTTTCATTGCATCCAAGGCTCCATAATTTGACTAGGGCTCACATCTCCGGCTAAACAATGTCTCTTTTCTTTGCAAAGGGGCGAAAGAGAGAAGATAAATTAAGGATTCAGGCCTCCGACCCAGAAATTCTTAATTAGGTTGTTAGAACAAACAGAGTATCTATTCTTCCCTCTCCAGTGGAAAGGGAAAAGGCATCGCAATGGTCATTTCAACAGGTTTTCCCTTTTTCCATCAGCCCCGGGGAGGAGGACGAATTCCACCGCAGCCTGAAAC
>NC_056532.1:9923925-9937390 GCF_019175285.1 Sceloporus undulatus
CGCTATCCCAGAAGCCAACTTGCCCCCGTTTCCCCCGCTTTGACCTATTAAAATGCCGAAGCTGGGAAATTCCTAGAATTCCGTGGGCTTTCTGCTACTTGTGGCGAGTCTGGCAGAGAACCGTAATCAAAAGGGGGGTGGCGTGAAAACACACCGCTCCTCAATGCGCCTGTCACAAAAATGTAAAGTGCTGCTTTCCATTTTTTTTTCCCCGACCAGAGCTTTGCAAATGCATTCTGTGGACCACTGTTCCCAGAATCTACCAGCCAACATGGCTTGGTGTTGTTGCATCTTAAGTCGTTCCGATTTAGCAAGTTGATCCTATCATGGAGTTTCATGGTAAGGTTTGTTGCAAGGTGCAACATCATCATCATCCTCTGAGGCAGGAAGTGTGACTTGCCTAGGTCACCCAGCGGGTTGGCAAGCCGAGCTGGGATTCAAACCCTGGCCTTCAGCATCACAGTCCAACGCCAGACCACCAACTACAAAGCGACCCCATGAATTTAAGGTTCTTAGGCAAGACTACTCAGAGATGGTACTGTGGGCCCTTGGTATTCGCTGGGGTGTGTTGCAGGACCCCCTGTGGATAACAAAATCCGGGATGATCCAAGTCTCATTAAAATAATGGCACACCAAAATTGGTGTCCCTATATAAAATGGAAAAATCAAAGGCTGTTACAGATTGCCAAAATAAAGCTGCTTCGGTCTTTGGAGGTATGCATTTAAATGATGCGGGGGTCCGAAGAGTCCGGAGGTTGCGCCAAAGCCACACTCCATTTCAAGCACCGGAGTGCAGCTTTGGTGGCAGCTTCTGAGATTCTAGGGTGCATGCTTCATTAAAACAGCAGACCCCAAAAGACCCCAAGCAGCTTTATTTTGGCAGTCTGTAACAGGCCAAGTTTGCTATTTGGAATTTATACTTTTTTTGGTAATTTCAAGCCATGGATGCTCAAATCTGTGATAAAAAAATCCATGGGATCAGAGGGATGGCTGTACTTTAATTTGTTTTTTGACTTTTGTATTAGGCATGTGTTGCTGCATTTTGTTTTTACCTTGTACTGTCAGCTCCCTTGGGTTTCATAGTGGACAGAGAGGCAGGATATAGTTAAAATGAAGTAATTAATTCATCGTTCCAAGCAAACAAACAAACAGCCACTGTCAGCTTGAAGAACCAAAGCATCCCACATTCTCTGAAGATGCCAACCACAGATGCTGGCAAAACATCAGAAACAAACTCTTCTGAACGTGGCCACAGAGCCCGAAAACCACAATGAAACTACCCACATTCAGTTGCAGCCCAACTGGTTTATCAGTCTTACTTATCTGGTCTTCTGGGAATAAAAGCTGAAAAGGCAAGAAAGGTTTTGGATGCAGAACAGAGGTGACAACTCTTGGCTCACAGCTAAAACACGTACCTCGCGACCATCTTGCCCCACAGTATCGGCCCTCTGACCACCGTCCGAATATTATATCCAGCCGTCTGAAAAAGAAAGAAAGGCTCTTTTATGACAAGGAAAAATAAAACATCGCCAAGAGATGACTGAATGAACAACCCAGAGAGAAAGAAAAAACGTGACATTACTGAGAGTAACAAGTACAGCGGGTCCTTGGGTATCCGCCGGGGTTTGGTTCCAGTGCCCCTGTGGATCCAAAATCCGAAGTCCATTAATATAAGGCGGAGCAAAAAGTATCCCTTATATCAAATGGAAAATCAAGGTTTAGTGCTATTTGGAATTAACTTGTTTGGAATAATTTCAAGCGCGGAATTGCTTGAGTCTGTGCACTCGAAGCATTGGGGAGAGCTTAATAAAAACCAGCTCTCAGATGCAGTTTGGGTTCCAGTTTTAGTTTCCACAATGTGTAAGGCAGACGGAAATTGGAACGGTCTCTCGATGCTATGCTGACCGTGTCCCACCTGTGAACTTCTCCGAGACGGAAAGAGGGGAGAGACCTGTCTGGTTACTGTAATACTCAGTATAAATCTAGAAATCCTAATAAAAAACTGACCCCAAAATTGTGTCGAAGTATCCGGGGTCGACAGAAGTATTGGTCATAAACTCTTACATACAAGGAACCATCCTAGTTAAAAGCCAAGATATAAATCGTCTGGAAGCACTGACTCGCCTAAACTCCTTTAGTACAGTGGTCCCCAACTGTGGGGATTCTGGGAGCTGGAGTCCAAAATCCCTTAAAGAGCATAGTTTTGGGACCACTACTTTAGCATCCAGGCGGAATCTTGGGCATCGTTGTCCCTTTCCATGTCTTCCTCCTTTCGATCCGCTACGTTTTACCCTCGACTTATGCCCGCCATCTCAAAATCCATCATTTGTCCCAAAACACGGTCTTTGACTGAGAGATGAGGTCGATTCTAGTCGCATACACACAGTAGTCCACAAAAAGCGATTCACCCTTTAAGAACCTGGCTACTACCGCTCGCTGGTGTGGATTTTGGCACTGCCGCTGCTTCCAAGTAAGACGCTCGGTTAATTCTTTTGTAATTTGTACAGTGGTGGCTCTTTGGTTTCCAACTTCATTGTAAGTCGCCAAAAAGTCCATGACAGGATATAAATCAAATTCAAATTTAAATTAAATGAGAAAGAAAGAAAGAAAGAAAGAGGAATAAGCAATAGTAATTTCAAGGCGTTTGCCCCTTTCTGACAAAGGGAGAATTCCATTGCTGATTCCAATTCAGCAAATAAAAACCAGCACGTTTTCAGAGAGAGGAGACGCCTTTACTACCTGGTGTAACTACCTGGTGTAAAATGTAATTTTCAATGCTCTAGACCTTCCCATATTCTTAGCAAGGCTTCGCACAGGACAGAGATAAAGATACCAACTCTTTGGCTTACTATGGAGACACCCAGACAAACAGCTCTCTCCTACTTACCTTATTTTGAGCTTGATCTTATTCACCACGTCGTCAATATTGGCCAAAGACTGTAAGACAAAAGCAGGTCATGGAGAGGAGAAAAGATCCATCGCTTAGTTCCACGGCCTTTCAACCTCTGGATGCTATGGGATTCAACTCCCAGAATCCCGGACCAAGTTGATGGAAACCTTTCCAAAACCAATGCGGAAACAATCCAGTCTGAGACCGCTTTACCTGCCCTGGTTCAGTGCTAAGAAATCGTGGAATTAATATTTATTGTGGCACCGGACCTCTCTGACAGAGAAGGCTGAATGTCTCACCAAACACAGCTCCCAGGATACCTTGGGTTGACCACGGTTCTTAAGCGGGTCAAACTGGATTATTCTGCAGTGTGGTTTGGGATAAGTAATATATATAAATTATATGCTATATATAATATAAAAGCCAAAACATATTAATCACGGAATAACACCAAAGTCTTCAACAGTCCGCCATGTGACGGAAAGCTATCCTTTACTCTTTAATCGGGGAACATCTTCGTAAAAAGACAGCAGAAGAGATCTCTCAGAGACTATACTCTGGAGTCTGGAGACAGATTCGATCCCTCACTCCTCCATGGAAACCTACTGGGTGACTTTGGGCCAAGTCCACACTCTCTGGTCTCCAAGCAAAGGCAAACGGCCTCCGGACAAATCTTAGCCAAGAAACACCACAACAATATGCATCTGAGGAAGTAGACTTAAGCCAGGAAGCTCACGCTGCCGATTTTCTCTTAGTTAGTCTCAAAGATGCTACAAGATCACTCTTCCATAATCAATATCTTCTCCCCGCCGTGATTTTTTGCAATGCTTTTTAAATGTCAAAATAAAACAATCTTTGGTTGTTGTCGATTTGTTCCTTTCCTCTAGCCACCCGGAGTCCCATTTCCAAGAGGAACGACAACGTTAAATCTAATGCAGTCCCATTGCAGGAGAAGGCGGGATGTCATTTTTGTAATCAATCAAGCATCATCAACAATATGTACATATTGACTGGTTTGTCTGGATGGTCCCTCGTCCAACTCTATAATGCTATGATTTTAAATCATAAACACACAACCAAGAGTCCAGATGCTTGCCAGATACAACACCACATACACCCATATTGCTGGCTGGGAATGATGAGAGGGGTATCCAAATAACTATCTATCGCATCTAACCAGCCTATCTATAGGGCCATCATTGCGCCGTTTACTATAATCTACTGCAAGTGTTTTAGTTGATTTGGGAAAAAAGGAAGAAAACACAACGTTTCTACGTTTCTCAAATGCCCATTAAATCAAGCCACGCAATGGGAATGGTGACCCTAACGGACAAGGAAGGCAAAGCCAAGCAGAAGCAATCCTCGGAGGTGTTAAATCCGACTTGTCTCCTTTTAAAGACTTTACCATGTTTTCTCAACCATTACACCTGCACGAAACTACTCAGTCCTCCTCATCCCTGTTTTATCCTCACAAGCCCCTGCGAGGCTGGTTGAATCCCAATTTTTGTGTGTGATGGAATAAATCAAGTGAAATCCAAAGTTGGCCAGGAGCAATTTAGGGAGCAGGATTTTAGCCTGGAAGAGAAGGTTAAGATATGATATGATAGTCTGTTAAGTATTTGAAGGGATGTCATATTGAAGAGGGACAAGTTGTTTTCTGATGCTCAAGACTACTATATGGAGATGGCAGCAAGCTTGTTTCTGAGGCGCCAGAGACTAATTAGGGGAGATGCAGCAAGCTTGTTTTTCTGATTTCCAGAGACCTAATATATGAGAGCAGCAAGCTTGTTTTCTGATGCTCCAGAGACTAATATATGGAGATGCAGCAAGCTTGTTTTCTGATGCGCAGAGATCTATATGGAGATGGAGCAAGCTTGTTTTCTGATGCTCCAGACTAAATATGGAGATGCACAAGCTTGTTTTCTGATGTTCCAGAGTCTACTATATGGAGACAGCAAGCGTTGTCTGATGCTCCAGAGACTAATAGTTGAGATGCAGCAAGCTTGTTTTTCTGATCTCCAGAGAACTACATATGGAGATGGAGCAAGCTTGTGTTTCTGATGCTCCAGAGACAAATTATGGAGAGGCAGCAAGCTTGGTTTTTCTGATGCTCCAAGACTAATAGATGGAGATGCAGCAAGTTTGTTTTTCGATTGCTCCAGAGACTACTATATGGAGATGCAGCAAGCCTTGTTTTCTGGATGCTCCAGAGACTAATAAGGGAGATGCAGCAACTGTGTTTCTGATGCCCAGAGACTACTATATGGAGATGGAGCAAGCTTTTTTGATGCTCCAGAGACTAATATGGAGATGGAGCAAGCTTGTTTTCTGATGTCTCCGAACTAACATAGGGAGATGCAGCACGTTGTCTGATGCTCCAGAGACTATATATGGAGATGCAGCAAGCTTGTTTTCTGATGCTCCAGAGACTAATGTAGTGGAGATGCAGCAAGCTTGTTTTCTGATGCCCAAGACTAATATATGGAGATGCAGCAAGCTTGTTTTTCTGATGCCCAGAGAACTAATATATGGAGATGCAGCAAGTTGTTTTCTGATGCTCCAAGACTAAATAATGGAGATGCAGCAACTTGTTTCTGATGCTCCAGAGACTATATAGGGAGATCAGCAAGCTTGTTTTCTGATGCTCCAGAGACGACTATAGGGAGATGGCAGCAAGCTTGTTTTCGGATGCCGCATAGACTAATATATGGAGATGCAGCAAGCTTGTGTTTTCTGATGTCCAGAGACTACTAGATGGAGATGGAGCAAGCTTGTTTGCTGATCTCCAGTACTAATATATGGAGTATGCAGGCAAGCGTGTTTTCTGATGTCCAGAGAACTACTAATATGGAGATGGAGGCAAGCTTGGTTCTGAGGCTGCAGGACTAAAATGGAGATGGAGCAAGCTTGTTTTTCTGATGTTCAGTGACTAATATATGGAGAATGGAGAAGCTTGTTTTCTGATGCTCCAGAGACGAATATATGAGATGGGCAAAGCTTGTTTTTTGATGCTCAGAACTAATATATGGAGATGGGCAAGCTTGTTTTCTGATGCTCCAAGACTATATATGGAGATGCAGCAAGCTTGTTTGCTGAATGCTCAGAGACTACTATATGGAGATTGGGCAATTGTTTGCTGAGGCTCCAGAGGACTTATTGAAGATGAGCAAGCTTGGTTTTCTGATGCTCAGAGACTACTATATGGAGATGGGGCAGCTTGTTTTTGATGCTCCGAGACTACTATATGGAGATGAGCAAAGTTGTTTTCTGATGCTCCAGAGATATAATGGAGATGGAGCAGCTTTTTCTGATGCTCCAGAGAGGCTAATATATGGAGATGCAGCAGCTTGTTTTCTGATTCTCCAGTGACAATATAGGAGATGGCACAAGCTTGTTTTCTGATGCTCCAGGAGACTAATATATGGAGATGCAGCAAGTTGTTTTTCTGATGCGAGAGATAATATAGGGAGATCATCAAGTTGTTTTTGATGCTTAGAGACAACATATGGAATGCGCAAGCTTGTTTATGATGTATCCAGAGACTAGACCCATGGAGCAATGGATGCAAACGACAGGAAAAGAGATTCCAACTCAAACATTAGGAAGAATTCTGAGAGTAACATGTTGTGATAGTGGAAAGTGAGTGAAGTCTCCGTCTGTGGGAGGTCTTTAAACAAGGCAGGGATTGCATTTGGGTGCTTCGATTGAGAGTTCCGGCATGGCAAATAGGGTTGGATGGGATGGTCTTGGGGTCCCTTCAAAACCGATGATTCATACCCAAGATACGGGGTTAAAACTCACACTCCGCTCCAGAAAGACGCACTTCTCGTCGTGAAAAAGCGCATGATGTACTCAGAGCGTTGAAAGTCGGCCCGGTCCAAGGGATCTTGGCTGGGGAAACCGTGGTTGAGAGGAAAAAGAATCAAACAGGTCAAAAAACCCTTAAGAAATAACCCAGTTCATCCCTTGCTGGGGTGATGGGTTGCAGAAATAATCATTTCGAGACTCTTTTGACTGCCCAGGCTTAGGGTAGGAGTCTGGAAACCCTAGCTTCTTGTAGCAAGATGCTCTCATTAACAGAGATGTCAATGTCTCCATAACTAAGTCCGAAGCCTCTGTACTGTGTCGTGATGGGAGTTGCAGTCAGAAGCAACCACCTACCAAGCAGACCCCCCCCCCCCCCTTGTAATTGGGCTGATAGCAAGGCTGCAGTCAGATGCGCACACACACACAACACACAACAAAACCTTCGCTGTTGTTAGGTGTGTCTTATGGGACTGCAGTCCCAATGTACCCTGTATTGCTGGTGATATGGGAATGGCAGGGCAGAATCACAACCCCAAACAAGCAAAAAACCCTTTCTCTCTATTAATAGCCCCAATCTCAAAGAGAAGCCACTCCAAATTAACAACGCCTCTTGTTGGGGATGATGGGGTTGCAATCAAAGCACACATTCTAACCAAGCAACCCCTCCCTTCGTTCCTATTAGTAACCAAAGCCATCCAAATTACTCAGAGTACAACATGTCTTGTTGGGGTGATGCATTTGCAGTCAGAACCCACAACCACCAAGGACCCCCCCCATGTTATGGTGGGGCTTATTGAGCTGCAGTCCATCATCCCTGTATTAGTAGTGTGAGTGATTGCAGTAGAAGACACACACATACACACCAACCACCCCCCATTTTCCTCTGAGTGATACCCCAACTTCAAAGAGAAGCTAGTTCCAATTAAGAACTGTATTGTGGGGATGATGGGAGTTGTATTCAGAAAGCACACACCCAAACACACACACACACAACCACGTTTTCCTAGTAATACCCACCCTCAAGTGAAGCCACTCCAAATTAAACCTTTATTGCGGGGGATTGATGGGAGTTGGCAGTCAGAATCACCACACACATCTCAAACAATCAAACCTTCCCCACTCTCCTCCTCTATTAATGTCCTAACCTCAAAGAAAAGTCTGGTGGGAGCTCAGTCTCCAGCATCCCGCGGTATGGCTGGGGATGATGGAGCTGCGTCCCAAAGCAACACATAGACACCGACCAACCAATATCCTCCACTTTCACCTCCTAGTAATAGCCACAACCCAAGGAAGCCACTCCAAGGTACAACCTGTATTGCAGGGAGCCTGCAAATCCCCACATCCCCTATATCGCGGGGATATGGGAGTTGTAGTCAAACCCAAACCCTTGCGTCGGACCTGCTCGATGGCCCAGCTGGACTCAGGGGCCAGCTGAGCTGCCTCCAGTGGCGTCCGCCAAGTCCAGCTCCTCGTCCTTCCATCGGTATTGACTATTTTCTTGAACTACTTTCCGGAACGGTCGCATCGGGGAATACTGGTAGGACCCTCCCTGAAAAGGAGAGAAACAGAAATCAGCCAATCAGCGTGGAGGAGCGGGGAAAGAGGCGTGTTGGGCAGCAGCGGAAGCCCAATGGAGGGCGGAGAAGAGAACAACAGCAGGCAACAGCTGACCAAGGAACAGGGATCAGTTCAGGGTCCAGAATCTCTTAAGGAACAGTTTGGGACCACTGTTTTCTCTCTCTATAGATAGATAGCTGATAGATAGACAGAGCAGATAGATAATAGACTTCTATCTAATCATCTGTGTTTATATATCCATATTATTTATGTATCAGTGGTCCCCATCCCTTTAAAGGATTTTGGACTTTCCCAGCTCCCAAAATCTTAGACTATTTGCCGACATGGCTGAGCTTTCTGGAGATGGAATTCCAAAAGCGCTTAAAGGGCAGAGTTTGGGGAACGCAGTTTTATGCACCCGCACACACACCCAAGTCTTGTATCTATATAATCTATGATCTATGTATATTATTATATCTATCGATCTATCAAGGGGTCCCCAACCGTGCTTCTTAGATTTTTGGACGCCAGCTCCCAGATCCCTGACGATTGGCAACGTGGCTGGGCTCTGGGAGATGAAGTCCAAAAGCTTCTTTAAGGCACAGTTTGGGGACGCAGCTTTTAATAATGCACCGCGCACACACACCCAAGCTATGTACTATCTAATCTATTACTATTTATATTATATCTATCTATCTACTATCATCAGGGGTCCCAAAACCGTCTCTTAAGGGATTTTGGACTCCAGCTCACCAGAATCCTGACTAGGGGCCAACGTGGCTGAGCTTCTGGGGAGATGAAGTCCAAACCCTTAGGGCACAGTTTGGGGACCATTTTTATGCACACTCGCACACCAACCCAACTATGTATCTAATATAATCTATTATCTATTTATATTATATCTATCTATCTATCTAGCAGTGGTCCCCAAAACCAGTGCTCTTTAAGGGATTTTGGACTCCAGCTCCCAGAATCCCTGAACTATTGGGCCACGTGGCGGAGGCTTCTGGGAGAATGAATCCAAAAGCTCTTAAAGGGCACCGTTTGGGACCAGTTTAATGGGGCACACGCAGCACACAATCCCAATCTATGTAGCTATCTATCTATTATCTAGTTATATATAGTCTAGAGCGTCTAGCTATCAGGGTCCCCAAACCGTGCTCGTTAAGGGATTTTGGACTCCAGCTCCAGAATCCCTGACTATTGGCCAACTTGGCTGAGGCTTCGGGGAGAATGATTCTAAATGTCTTCAGGCACAGTTCTGTGTTTATTACAGTATGTGTGTGTTTTTCCCCTTTAGTGAGTTTGTTTCATATTTTCTTTAACGGAAATGAAAGAAACATTATATATATATATATATATATATAACATTTTTGTAAGCTATGAGTGCACAGTGTAATGGAATTGCCGAAAGCACATGCGGAAGTTCTTGTCCAGCGTGGAGCTGGAATCTTCCGGGAATGAGGATAACCCCGAAGGTTGCTGAACCGCTCTTTCTCACCCACCGCAATACGTCTTTTTAAACTTTTCCGCCGGATGAAGATGGATGAAAACCTCGCTTCCTAGGAAAGTTATCCCGATGAACGTCATCCGTAGCTACCTCTCCCTCAGAGTGCATCTTCAAGCCTTAAAGGATCCTATGAGTACTGCACTTAATTTTCGTGGATGGGAAAGTAAACTTTTACTCAAACCTTTCCCTTCATCTTCGTTTAAAAAAACACGGAGCCGTCTGTAATTTCTGTGCCCTGGTTTTTTTCTTTCTTTCCGCAGGAATAAGGGAATCTTTCTTTTCGAAAGACAAAAACGTGGCTCGCTTTCCTAGAAGAAAAGGAACCTGGGACCACAGCCTTCGGATGAAAATAATCCTTCAATCGACTCTTTGTGCTGTGGAAAGCGTGTCGTTGAAGAACCTAACCCAACCCACCCCCTTTTGCACTTAAATCCCCAAAGCTATAATTTATTTTCACTCATCGCAGAAGCTCACTTATTATGCTAAAGTCTGTGGCGCAGATCTTTTCAGCTCGATCGAAAAATAGCTTTTACGCCAGCTTTGTTCTTTTAAAGAAGCCTTGGAAAAGAAACGAGTCTCGATCTGGAGCGTTGTTTTAAAAGAGTATTTTGTGTTAAACCGCAACGAATCCTTAGGTGACTGGTCGCACCAAGTTGTTTAACTACAGAAAGGGGTTTATTTTTGATTGTTCATTTCATTCGCAATCAAATTGCCTAATTCTTCACCATGGTTTAGTCGCTAGGCGTTGCTGTGTAGCTTTGCTTGTAACTTGTGGCAAGGATAAATCTGAACGTTTCCTTGGGGTCATTAGGAATTTCTTTTTTAAGTGACGCAACTTTGCGAACCTAACGCATAAGAGCCATTCACAGTTCTTGCGCCGTAAGCACTCTGAGCAACGGCAACGCCAATTTCGGCATCTCATTTAGATGTGGCTTTGCAACATCTATAGGAAATCGGAGAAAATTAATTAAGTCCTGTGTTATTAAAGTAAGGTTTTTGGACCAGTTCCTGCTATGGTTGAGCATGGTGCGTGTTGTAAACCGGTCGTCTGAATCGCCACAAGCACAAAAAGGATGTCCTTCACGTTTTGGAAGGAAGGCTTGTAGTCGTGCGCAGTCAGTTTGTATTCTTGATAGATTGGTGGTGTATCTTCATGTGTGAGTATAGGCTGAGAGCGAGCCACAAAATGTGAAATTTGGTCGTGAAAAAGATGTGTTAGAAGCAAATTTGTCCTGGCTCCATAGTGATATCTGCACTTGTAGCTAGTGAGTGGTGGATTTTAAGCCTCCCAAACTATTATGCGCTATGGAAGGATGTGGAAATCCAGTTGTCCGTCTAGAAAGGTGTTAGTCGACCAACATGGCTCAGTCTTGGACCGATTGCTACTCCCTCCATTGAATTTGTATTCTTCCCACATTCACTTCCATTTTTAGCTCGAAACCATTTATGCTGTCTGTCATAGCGGCCGTTCCTTAGTAGCAAATCCAAAGTTCGACGGCGAGGTTATTTATTGTACTGTATTTATTTTTATAGACTAAGCCAACAGTCAACAGAGAGTCCTGAGGATACCATAAAAGCAACACTATATTGGCAAGTAGCATGAATGGACTTTTTTAAAAGGAGAAAATCTTGTCTTCTAGAACAATTCTTGAATTGCTATGATGCCTTTCGAAGCACTTTGACCAAAGGAAAGGTTGCTTTTAAATGAGGACGATTTTAAATGTTGTTGAAAGACAGAGCAAGGGTGGTTTGCGTGGGAAATGGGGCTTAAGAGTGGGAGTCTTTGTGTCGGGCGCATCGTCGCTGCCTTTGCGATGCCAAAAAAAAGATGTTCCAAAAGAGGGTGATATTCACTACACACACCCAGAGAAGGATGCATCTTGCGTTCAAGCTTTTGTCTGCGACATGTAAGTTGTTCAGAGTGAAAACGCCGGTAGCGGACTTTGGTTGAGATACGTTTTTGTAAATGTGATTGATGGTTGAGAGGAGCTTCGCAACGTCTTGCGTGTGAGAACAGGATTGCTTTGCGGCAAAACGGCGAAATGGTTCTGAGTTGTTTATTGATGAAGATCAATAGTTCTTTTGCTCTTAAGGACGGAGAAGTTTGTAGAGACGCAGGTGCCAGGTACGCGAAGTGTGCTTCCGTTGGCTACTTCCTTCAACCGAAACTAATCTATACCGTGCAAACAAAGCCTTTTCGCTTCCAGCCTCAGGGTGCGACTGAATTATTCCAGGACTCAAAAAGTTTGGCGAGAGTTACCTGCTATAAGGATAAATGAGCAGTAACATGCTCAATAGGATACCCGTATGAAGGGAGCAAAGCGTTTAGGATCCCATACCTCACCCCAAGCGATCCCTTTGGCAGTCCGTTCCAAAACAAAAAGAAATGTGCGTCTGGTTTTCCGGCGCAAGCGGCATTTAGAGCCGACCCACACGCTTTTTGCCTCGCAGTTGCATATATGAAAAGACATGTCTTAAAAAGTGTACGCTGCTGTCTGGTTGAGAAGGGTTTTCATGGGGATGGGTTGAAATTTGTTGCCAGTGGGTAAAACATTCCTTTTTAAGGAGTGACTGTTAGATGTTAGAAACTACCAGGGAGCCATCGTTGCGTATCTAGCTGTCTGCGACGGAGAGAGTTAAGCGTCCCTTTGGGTGAGGAATGAAAGACTGACCTTTTAGCTTTGAATCTGGCAGCTCTTGGGATAGCTTATCGTTTTTTCTTTCGTTCTTTTTTCCCCTAATGTAGTAAGGGAAAATGAGAGAAAGTCACTTCACTGAATTCTTAGGGCTTGGAACATTTAGGTTGCTTCTGGAACAACTTAACCGCTGCTGCAGCTTAACCCCAAATCCTATTCCAGCGATATTCCAAATACAGAAATACAATTTGGCTAATGTTACCTTGCAGTGCGGGAAAAGCACATGTCCCCCCTTTTGAAAAACACACATAGCATTGGGTGCCTTCAGTGATGAAGAGGACAAATGCATGTCCTTCCAAAAATATTGGTGGGGAAGAGTATTTAGGGTGAAGTCAAAGGCTTTCGTGGCTGGTATCCATAGTTTTTTGTGGGTTTTTGGGGCTATGTGGCCATGCTCTAGAAGAGTTTATTCCTGACGTTTTTCGCCAGCATCTGTGCATACCCAGAAATGCGTTTGGTGCATTCAGAGATCTTTGAAGATGCCAGCCACAGATGCTGGCGAAACGTCAGGAATAAACACTTCTAGAACATGCCCACATGGCCCGAAAAACCCACAAGAAACTATTGGCACGGTGTTACTGCAGAGAGTATAGGCTATATATTTTTCTCTTAAAGGGTACATGAGCGCATTGTGCTTTAAGAAAATATTGTGGAGGGAACAAAAAGACAGGGATTCAGAAAAGCCAACACAACTAATAGATTGTGCGACACAGGTAAAAGCAAAAGGGAAGCTATTTGTATCCCTGACTCATAAAAAATGTACATGTCTGCACTGGCACTCCTCATAAAACCAAGTACATTTGTCCCTTCGTATTCGCTAGGGTTAGGGGCACAAGACCCGCGTGAATATGGAAAACCCACAAATAATAAAAATGCTGTGTTTTTACCTGAGAGGACACCTCTCTAGGAATCTCTTGGTCCTCCAATGCATCTGTGGCCAACGTCCGACAGACGCTGGCCATAGAACTGCGCTGGAGGAGCTACAAAGGCCTAGTAGAGTGCTCT
>NC_056532.1:9937490-9943764 GCF_019175285.1 Sceloporus undulatus
TGACTTTTGTATTAGGCATTGTGTTGCTGCATTTTGTTTTTACCTTGTACTGTCAGCTCCCTTGGGTTTCATATGGACAGAGAGGCAGGATATAGTTAAAATGAAGTAATGAATTCATCGTTCCAAGCAAACAAACAAATAGCCACTGTCAGCTTGAAGAACCAAAGCATCCCACATTCTCTGAAGATGCCAACCACAGATGCTGGCAAAACATCAGAAACAAACTCTTCTAGAACGTGGCCACAGAGCCCGAAAAACCCACAATGAAACTATCCCACATTCAGTTGCAGCCCAACTGGTTTTATCAGTCTTATCTTATCTGGTCTTCTTGGGAATAAAAGCTGAAAAGGCAAGGAAAGGTTTTCGGATGCAGAACAGAGGTGGACAACTCTTTTGCTCACAGCTAAAACACGTACCTCGCGACCATCTTGCCCCACATTAGTCTGCCCTCTGACCACCGTCCGAATATTATCATCCAGCCGTCTGAAAAAGAAAAGAAAGGCTCTTTTTAGGACAAGGAAAAATAAAACATCGCCAAGAGATGACTGAATGAACAACCCCAGAGAGAAAGAAAAAACGTGACATTACTGAGCATTAACTAAGTACAGCGGGTCCTTGGTATCCGCCGGGGTTTGGTTCCAGGATTCCCCCGTGGATCCAAAATCCGAAGTCCCATTAAATATAACGGCAGAGCAAAACAGTATCCCTTATATCAAATGGAAAATCAAGGATTGCTATTTGGAATTTATACTTGTTTGGAATATTTTCAAGCTGCGGATGCTTGAGTCTGTGCACTCCAGCATTGGGGAGAGCTTAATAAAAACCCAGCTTTGGATTCCAGTTTTAGTTTCCACAATGATATCAAGACAGACGGAAATTGGAACGGTCTCTCGATGCATATCGGTGACCGTGTCCCACCTGTGAACTTCTCCGAGACGGAGAAGAGGGGAGAGACCTGTCTGGTTACTGTATATACTCATGTATAAGTCTAGAAATCCTAGTAAAAAAATTGACCCCCCAAAACTGCGTCGAAGTATCCGTGGGTCGACGGAAGTGTTGGTCATAAACTCTTCCATACAAATGGAACCATCCTTAGTTAAAGCCAAGGATATAATCTGCCCTGGAAGCACTGACTCGCCTATACTCCTTTAGTACAGTGGTCCCCAAACTGTGCCCCAGAAGCCACAGCCATGTTGGCCAATAGTCTGGGATTCTGGGAGCTGGAGTCCAAAATCCCTTAAAGAGCATAGTTTGGGGACCACTACTTTAGCAATGCCAGCTGGAATCTTGGGCATCGTTTCCCTTTCCATGTCTTCCTCCTTTCGATCCGCTACGTTTTACCCTCGACTTATGCCCGGGCCATCTCAAAATCCATCATTTTGGTCCCCAAAACCGGTCTTTGACTTAGAGATGAGGTCGACTTCTAGTCGCATACACACAGTAGTTCCACAAAAAGCAATTCACCCTTTAAGAAACCTGGCTACTACACGCTCGCTTTTGTGGAGTTGGCACTGCCAGCTCTTCCAAGTAAGACGGCCTCGTTTAATGCTTTTGTAAATTTGTACAGTGGTGGCTCTTTGGTTCCAACTTTCATTGTAAGTCGCCAAAAAGTCCCATGACAGGATATAAATCAAATTTCAAATTTAAATTAAATGAGAAAGAAAGAAAGAAAGAAAAGGAATAGCAATAGTAATTTCAAGGCGTTTGCCCCTTTCTGACAAAAGGAAGAATTCCATTGCTGACTTCCAATTCAGCAAATAAAAACCAGCCACGTTTCAGAGAGAGGAGACGCCTTTACTACCTGGTGTAACTACCTGGTGTAAAATGTAACTTTTCAATGCTCTGAGCTCTTCCCATATTCTTAGGCAAGGCTTCGCACAGGACAGAGATAAAGATACCAACTCTTTGCTTACTATGGAGACACCCAGACAAACAGCTCTCTCCTACTTACCTTATTTTGAGCTTGATCTTATTCACCACGTCGTCAATATTGGCCAAAGACTGTAAGACAAAAAAGCAGGGCAGGGAGGAGAAAAGATCCATCGCTTAGTTCCATGGCTTTCAACCTCTGGATGCTATTGGATTGCAACTCCCAGAATCCCTGACCAAGTTGATGGAAACGTTTCCAAGACGCAATGCGGAAACAATCCAGTCTGAGACCGCTTTACCTGCCCTGGTTCAGTGCTAAGAAATCTTGGGAATTATAGTTTATTGTGGCACCGGACCTCTCTGACAGAGAAGGCTGAATGTCTCACCAAACGACAGCTCCCAGGATTACCTTGCGTTGAGCCACGGTTCTTAAAGCGGTTTCAAACTGGATTATTTCTGCAGTGTGTTTTGGATACGTAATATATATAATATTATATGCTATATATAATATAAAAGCCAAAACATATTAATCACGGAATAACACCAAAGTCTTCAACAGTCCGCCATGTGACGGAAAGCTATCCTTTACTCTTTAATCTGGGAATCATCTTCGTAGTAAAAGATCAGCAGAAGAGATCTCTCCAGAGACTACGACTCTGGAGTCTGGAGACCAGGATTCGAATCCCTCACTCCTCCATGGAAACCTACTGGGTGACTTTGGCCAAGTCACACTCTCTCGGTCTCCAAGGCAAAGGCAAACGGCCTCCGGACAAATCTTAGCCAAGAAAACACCATAATGAATATGCATCTGAGGAAGTAGACTTAAGCCTAGGAAAGCTCACGCTGCCGATTTCTTTCTTTAGTTAGTCTCAAAGATCACTCTTCCATAATCAATAGTCTTTCTCCCCTCCGTGATTTGTTTGTAATGCTTTTTAAATGTCAAAATAAAACAATCTTTGGTTGTTGTTGATTTGGATCCTTTCCTCTTTAGCCACCCGGAGTCCCGTTTCCAAGAGGAACGACAACATATAAATCTAACACATCCCATTGCAGGAGAACGGCGGGATGTCATTCTTGAAATCAATCAATCAATCAATCAATCGATATTTACATATTGACTGGGTTGGTCTGAATGGTCTCTTACAACTCTATAATGCTATGATTTTAAATCATAAACACACAGCCCAAGAGTCCAGATGCTGCCAGGATACAACACCCATCATCCCATATTGCTGGCTGGGAATGATGAGAGGTGTAGTCCAAATAACTATCTATCCATCTAACCATCTATCTATAGGGCCATCATTGCTCCTGTTTACTATAATCTACTGCAAGTGCTTTTTAGTTGTATTTGGGAGGAAAAGGAAGAAACACACAACCTTCTCACGTTTCTCAAATGCTCCATTAAATTCAAGCCCAGCGCAATGGGAATGGTGACCTCTAACGGACAAGGAAGGCAAAGCCAAGCAGAAGCAATCCTCGGAGGTGTTAAATCCGACGTTGTCTCCTTTTAAAGACTTTACCACTGTTTTCTCAACCATTTACACCTTGCATCGAAACTACTCAGGTCTCCTCATCCCCTGTTTTATCCTCACAACAGCCCTGCGAGGCTGGTTTGAATCCCAATTTTTGTGTGTGATGGAATAAATCAAGTGAAATCTCAAAGTTAGGCTCAGGAGCAGTTTAGGGAGCCAAGGATGTTTAGCCTGGAGAAGAGAAGGTTAAGATATGATATGATAATCCTGTTTAAGTATTTGAAGGGATGTCATATTGAAGAGGGAGCAAGCTTGTTTTCTGATGCTCCAGAGACTAACATATGGAGATGCAGCAAGCTTGTTTTCTGATGCTCCAGAGACAAACATATGGAGATGCAGCAAGCTTGTTTTCTGATGCTCCAGAGACTAACATATGGAGATGCAGCAAACTTGTTTTCTGATGCTCCAGAGACTAACATATGGAGATGCAGCAAGCTTGTTTTCTGATGCTCCAGAGACTAATATATGGAGATGCAGCAAGATTGTTTTCTGATGCTCCAGAGACTAACATATGGAGATGCAGCAAGCTTGTTTTCTGATGCTCCAGAGACTACTATATGGAGATGGAGCAAGCTTGTTTTCTGATGCTCCAGAGACTAACATATGGAGATGCAGCAAGCTTGTTTTCTGATGCTCCAGAGACTAATATATGAGAGGAGGCAAGCTTGTTTTCTGATGCTCCAGAGACTAACATATGGAGATGCAGCAAGCTTGTTTTCTGATGTTCCAGAGACTAGGACCCAATGGAGCAATGGATGCAAACTACAGGAAAAGAGATTCCACCTCAACATTAGGAAGAACTTCCTGAGAGTAACACTGTTTGATAGTGAAAGTGAGGTGAAGTCTCCGTCTTTGGAGGTCTTTAAACAGAGGCTGGATGGCCATCTCTGGGGGTGCTTCGATTGAGAGTTCCTGCATGGCAGAATAGGGTTGGACTGGATGGCTCTTGGGGTCCCTTCCAACCCTATGATTCTATACCCACAGACTACGGGGTTAAAACCACACTCCGCTCCAGCAAAAGGACTCACTTGCTCCGTCGGGAAAAGCGCATTGATGTACTCCACAGCGTTGAAGTCGGCCCGGTCCAAGGGATCTTGGCTGGGGAAAACCTGTGGGTTGAGAGAAAAAGAGACTCAAACAAGGTCCAAAAAACCCTTACAGAAATAACCCAGTTCATCCCCTTGCTGGGGATGATGGGAGTTGCAGAAATAATCCAGTTCGAGACCCCTTTGACTGCCCCAGGCTCAGGGCTAGGGAGTCCTGGAAACCCTAGCTTCTTGTAGCACCAGAGCTCTCTCTAACAGAGAAGGCTCAATGTCTCCCATAACTACAGTTCCCAGAATCCTCTGTACTGCTGTCAGTGATGGGAGTTGCAGTCAGAAGCATCCACCACCAAGCAGCCCCCCCCCTGTGTTAATTGGGGCTGATGCGAGCTGCAGTCAGATGCGCACACACACACACACACAACCACGCTCCCTGTGTTAGGTGTGTCTTATGGGACCTGCAGTCCCCATCGTCCCCTGTATTGCTGGTGATGATGGGAATTGCAGTCAGAATCACACACCCCCCCAAACAAGCAAACAAACCCACTTTCCTCTCCTATTAGTAGCCCCAATCTCAAAGAGAAGCCACTCCAAATTAACAACCCGTCTTGTTGGGGATGATGGGAGTTGCAATCAGAAGCACACATTCCTAACCAAGCAACCCCCCTCCCCCTTTCCTTTCCTATTAGTAACCAAAGCCACTCCAAATTACTCCAGATTAACAACCTGTCTTGTTGGGGCTGATGGCAGTTGCAGTCAGAAGCACCCACAACCACCAAGGACCCCCCCCCCAATGTTAGGTGGGGCTTATGGGAGCTGCAGTCCCCATCATCCCCTGTATTATTAGTGATGATGGGAGTTGCAGTCAGAAGACACACACATACACACCAACCAACCCCCCCATTTTCCTCTCCTATTGATAGCCCCAACTTCAAAGACAAGCTATTCCAAATTAAGAACCTGTATTGCTGGGGATGATGGGAGTTGTAGTCAGAAGCACACGACCCCAAAACACACACACACACACAACCACGTTTTCCTATTAATAGCCCACCCTCAAAGTGAAGCCACTCCAAATTAAGAACCTTTATTGCTGGGGATGATGGGAGTTGCAGTCAGAATCACACACACACAGCTCAAACAAGCAAACCTTCCCCACTCTCCTCTCTTATTAATAGTCCTAACCTCAAAGAAAAGCTGGTGGGAGCTGCAGTCTCCAGCATCCTCTGTATTGCTGGGGATGATGGGAGCTGCAGTCAGAAGCACACACATAGACACCGACCAACCAAAGCCCTCCCACTTCCCCTCCTATTAATAGCCACAACCTCAAAGGGAAGCCACTCCAAGTTAACAACCTGTACTGCACGGAGCTGCAATCCCCAGCATTCCCTATATCGCAGGGGATGATGGGAGTTGTAGTCAAAAACCCAAACCCTTGCCCTGACCTGCTCGATGGCCAGCTGGACCTCAGGGGCCAGCTGCAAGGCTGCCTCCAGTTCGTCCGCCAAGTCCAGCTCCTCGTCCTCCATCGTTATTGACTCTTTTCTGGAACTACTTCCGGGAACGGCGGCATTCTGGGATACTGGAGGACCCTCCCTGAAGAAGGGAGAGAAACAGGAGAATCAGCCAATCAGCGTGGAGGAGGCGGGGAAAAGAGGCGTGAGTGGCAGCAGCGGAAGCCAATGGAGGGCGGAGAAGAGAACAACAGCAGCAACAGCTGACCAAGGAACAGGGATCAGTTCAGGGTCCAAAATCTCTTAAAGGAACAGTTTGGGGACCACTGTTTTCTCTCTCTATAGATAGATAGCTGATAGATAGACAGACAGA
>NC_056532.1:9943789-9957703 GCF_019175285.1 Sceloporus undulatus
CTAGCTTCTATCTATCAATCTGTTGTTATCTATCTCCTATTTATGTTATCAGTGTTGTTCCCCATCCTCTTTAAGGCTTTTGTTGGACTTCCAGCTCCCAGACTCCTAGACTATTGGCCACCTGGCTGGGCTTCTGGGTAGATGAGTCCAAACGCTCTTAACGGGTCAGTAGTTTTTGGGTACCAGTTTTTATATGCACCACGCGCACTACACACCCAATCTATGTATCTATTAATCTATTATTATTTAGTTTATATCTCTCTCTCTATCTATCCAGTTGCGTCCCCAAACCGTGTTTTAAGGGCTTTTGGCTCCAGCTCCCAGATCCCTGACCTATTGGCCAACGTGGCTGAGGCTTCGTGGAGATGAAGTCCAAAGCTCTTAAATGGCACGTTTGGGGACCCGCTTTATATGCACACGCGCACCACCCCAATCTATGTATCTATCTATCTCTTACTATTTATTTATATTCTATCTATCTTCTATCCTATTCTATCAGTGGTTCCCCAACCGCTGCTCTTTAAGGTGATTTTGGACTCCCGCTCCCCAGACTCCCTGGACTCTATTGGTCCAACCGTGGCTGAGGCTTCTGGGAGATGACGTCCAAAAGCTTCTTTAAAGGGCACCAGCTTGTGGACCAGTTTTATATGCACACGCGCAACACACCCAATCTATGTATCTATCTAATCTCTTTTATCTATTTTATATTTACTTTATCTTCTCTATCTTCAGTGTGTCCCCAAACCTGCCTCTTTAAGGTGATTTTGGATCCAGCTCCCAGAATCCCTGACTCTTGGCCAAGTGGTGAGGCCTTCTGGGGAGTGAGTCCAACAGCTTTAAAGGCACCAGTTTGGGACCCCGTTTTATTATGCACCGCGCCACCGACACCAATTATGTATTCTATCGTATCTATTATTTATTTTATTATATCTATCTATCTATCTATCAGTGGTTCCCCAAACCGTGCCTCTTTAAGGGATTTTGGACTCCAGCTCCAGAATCCCTGACTATTGGCCAACGGGGCTTGGGCGTTCTGGGAGTGCCAGTTCCTAAATGTCTTCAAGGGCCCAGTTTGTTTTATATTACAGTTGTGTGTGTGTTTTCCCCTTTTGATTTTGTTTCATATTTTCTTTTAACTGAATGATGATAAACATTATATTATATATATATATATATAACATTTTTGTAGCTATAGTGCACCAGTGTACATGGTTAAAAATCAAATAATTAATTTAATTATTTAAAATAATTAATCTGTAGCTCCGCTCTGCTGATAGCCCTTGGCTGAAGGCGGGTTATCAATACCATATACAACAAACAAACAATTAAATTCTAGGGGATGTTGAAAACTGGCCCTCTCAATCATAGGCCCCGTTTCGAAACGTTGCTCATCGGCACTTGTTTCGGATTGCGGAGGGGGATTTTTGAAAATCTGTTTCCGTATTGAGGAGACATCTTCGAGATGTGACCCAAGTCTAAACACGACATTCGTTTTATCTGTCGTATTATGGTAATTGCAGGGTTAACTTTAATGCCAGAGGATCGCACTCTCAGAAGAACCCGCACGATAGGCGAATGGATCATGGTCGTCCACCTAAGTTGGAAACGACTCCAGGCACACAACAACCACAACAGTAATATTACTCATGGAGCGAGTGGTTTGTGCGCGTCGGACCATCGTGCAACGCAAAGGTCTTCGCATCTCAGCCCCATTTGGATTTGGGGGAACATTTCGTTATTTCAGAATTCCCAGGTAGAGAAGACTTTCACCATGGAACAGTTACAATGTTCGACTTGTAAGAGAATCGATCTCTCCTACACCCCCAGGAAGACTATTTATTGTTATGAACTGAGCATCTCCGGGTTTGGGATGGGCTCCCTTCTTTGGATGGCTCCCATTTTGGGGGAAGTTTTAACTGTGTTCTTCCTGCATTGTCCCTTTTGGTTTGCTTATCCTATGTGTATTCTTGAGTCAACTGTGGAGGTGAAAGCCCCGCTGAGCCTTTCAGCCAATCACACCGCATCGAACACTCAAGGAGACTCTGTACGACACGACACGGGGTTCCGTTTAATTCAACCGCATCCGACAACGCAACCAATTTGATCCAATTTTAACCGGGATTGGAGTACAAACCGTAATCGGCGTTTAGGGGTTAATGTACAGAGTTCTTAAAATGCAAGCTTATGAACCTATCCCTATGTTTTTCATGTCATTTCTGCCTCTGGTACCAAATCTGTTGTTAAAGAAGTCGTGCATCCACTTTATTAACAGAGACATAACAGAATCATACTAGAGGAGAGATGGGAAAGAAATCAAAGTTGTTGTTGTTGTTGTTGTTGTTGTTGTTGTTGTTGTTGTTATATCTGAATATTTAGAATAAACCATTGTGGATACACAGTCATATATTCTTGTTCTTTTTCTGTCCATAGCAAGGGAACAGCTTTCCACCCGGACCGTATTTTCCATCCCAAACTTATGTGAGTATCTTGAAGCTTGAGAGTGATACAATGGGATACAGTGAGTTCTCTAATTGTTTTAATTTTCTATGTGGTATTTAATTCAATTCAATTTAATTTATTGATTCAATTGATTAATTTTCAATGTGGCAAGGCAGTATTTGGAATGGCCAAAGTATTTCTAGGCAATTGTGAATGGGTCAGACTTGGACCAGGGCTTGACTAAAGAGGTGAAACGTCTGACATTTGGAAGCCATGGCAGGATATTTCTTAGTTGGAGTCTCTTTTCTTGCCATTTGGTTTGCATTCTTGTCTCAGAAGCGGAGCTCTGGCGCCGCAACAAACCACAATCCCCACAATCCCATAGCATTGAGCATCAGACCGGATCATTTCTGCAGTGTGGACGCAGCCTTTCCTATATATTTGGTATATTGGACCAGGAAGTGTTGGATCTTTGGACAGACTCTCACTTAAAGAGATGTGACCATGCGCATGGATGGTCTTTTTGGATGCTTGGTGAAGATTGGGAGGACAACTGAAACAAAAAAGGATATTTGCAACCTGATGCTGCATTGATTTGGCCTATTTTGCTTCTCTTTCCACAGTCGATGCCTTATCGCAATCAGATCTTTGGAGGCCTTTTCCCATCCAGATCTATTACACTCTCAGGAATGGTGCCACCAAATGCAACCAGGTAAATCGCCAAAAATCAGATTTGCAGAAGAGGATCCTGTCTTTAAAATGGGGGCTTAATAGATCTTTTGGTTCCAATCTGCTTAAACTGATAATATATATATATATATATATATACCCAAAATTTATTTTTATTCTTCTCTGTTTTAAATTCTGGGATTTGTAGTTTTGCGAGACATTTCGCCTTATCTATCAGAGAGAGCTCTGGAGCCACAACAAACTACAATTCCCAGGATTCCATAGCATGGAGCCGTGGCAGTTTAAATGGGGTCGAACTGGGTTGTTTCTGCCACTGTGCGGATGCAGCCTAACTAGTTTCCGAGTGTTAATGTTGGGCTTGTGTCCACATTGTGTCGATTAAATTGATTTTGGGGTGCTTGTACATAGGTTCCACATCAACCTGAAGGCTGGGAACACCACCGCTCTCCATATAAATCCCCGGTTCAATGAGAACGTCATTGTTCGAAACTCCAAACTCAACAACTGTTGGGGGTCAGAGGATCGCCATCTCCCCATAGGGATGCCTTTGTCCCGGGGCCAAGCCTTCTCCGTAAGTAGGAACCCACTGAATCGTATATTCTTTGGTATCTCCTTTTATTGGTCTATGGCCGCAAATACATGCATGGACACGTCTGTTCTTTGCTTGTGCTCCATGAGGGTTGGTGTTGTCGTTGCATGACTTCAAGTCGTTTCTGACTTCTGGCAAATCCTTCAATGACATCTTTAGCCTGAGATTCTTTGCCATGGAAGGTCACTGGGGGACCCTTGTGCGAGTCACACTCTCTCAGCCTCAGAGTTGCAAACCTCAGGGTTTGCAAGGGCAAAACCCCTCTGAAGAAACTTGCCAAGAAAACCTTGTGACGACTTGAAGGCATGCAACAACTTCTCTTTTTCCTTCTTTTTCTTTCTCCTTCTCCTTCTTCTTTTTCTCCTTCTCCTCCTCTTTATCTGCCTCTTTCTCCTCTTTCTTTTTCCCTCTTCCTTTCTCCTCCTTTTTCTCCTTCTCCTTCTCTTTCTCTGCCTCTTTCTCCTTCTTTGCCTTTTTCTCCTTCTCTTTCTCTTCCTACTCCTCTTTCTCTTTCTCCTTCTCTTTCTCCTCCTCCTTTGTCCTTCTTTTTCTCTATATCCTTCTCTTTCTCCTTCTCTGCTTCTCTTTCTCCTTTTCCTCCTCTTTCTCTCTCCTTCTTTCTCCTCCTCTTTCTTCTTCTTTGCCTTTTTCTCCTTCATTCTTCTTTTAGTTCCTCTTTATCTTCTCGTCTCGTCTCTTTTCTTCTTTTGCTCTTCTCCCTTTTTTCTTTCGCGTCTTTTTTTTTTCACTTCCTTTTTCTTTTTCCTCTCCTTTCTCGCTTCTTTTTTCTTTCCCCTTCCCGCTTCTTTTTCTCTTTTTTCTTTCCCGTCCTCCCTTCTCCCTTTCTTCTTTCCTCTCCTCCCTCTTTATTTTTACTCCTCCTCCTCCCTCCCCCCTCCTTCCTCTCCCCCCTTTTCTACCTTTTTTCTTTCCCTCCCTTCCTTTTCCTTCCCTTCGGTTGCTGTTCCGCTTCTTTCTTGGTTTCTTCTTCCTTTCCTTTCCCCTTTTTTTCTCCTTTTTTATTCCCCCTTCGTGTTTTCCTTCCCCTTCTTTTCGTCCTCTTTCCCCCTCCCCCCTCTCTTTCCCTCCCCCCCTTTCTCTGTTCTCTTCCCTCCTCCTTTCCTTCCCCCCCCCCCACCCTTTTCCTTTCCCTCTTTCCTCTCTCCCCCTTCTTTTTCCCCCCTCCCCTCCCCCTCTATTTTTTTTTTTTTCCCCCCTTCTTCTTCCTGCTTTCTCCCCCCCGCTTCTTCCTCCCTTCCTCCTTCCCTCCCTTCTTACCTTTCCCCCTTTTCCCCTTTGAGTTCTCACCCCCTGCCGCCTCCCATCCCGTTTTCTCTTTCCTTTTTCCCTTTTCTCTCCTCTTTCTTCCTTTTTCTTTCTTTCCTTTCTTCCCCTATCTTTACTCTCTGGTTCCTTCCCCTCCTTTCTTCTTTTCTTTCTTTTCCCTTTTCCCCTTTCTTATCTTCCGTTCCCCTCTCTTCTTTCCATCCCTTTCGTCTTTCTTCTTTCTTTCTTCTCCTTCTCTCATCTGACCCTCTTTTCTTCCTTCTCCCGTTTTTTTTTTTGCTTATTATCTCTCTTCTCTCCCTCTTTTCCCTGTCTATTCCTCTTCGCTCCTTCTTTTCCCTTCCTCCCTTTCTTCCCCCCCCTTATTTTTCTTCTCCCCTTTTCTTCCCCTCATCCTTTTCTTTTTTTTTCTCTTCCCCTTTCTTCCCCTCTCTTCTTCTTTTCCCTTCTCTTCTCTTTTTCCCGTTCCCCCTTCCTTTTTTTCTCCTCCCTCTTCCCTCCTCTCCTCCTTCTACCTTTCCCTCTCTTCTCTTTTCTCCGCCTCCTCCCTTTTCCTCTTTTTCTCCCTCCTCTTCTTTTTTCCTTCTTTCCTCTTCTTTCCCTTTTCTTGTGTCCCTTCCTTCTTCTCCCTCCTCTACCCCTCCCTTTTTCCCCTTTTTTTTCCCTTCTTCCTCCCCCCTCTTTCCTCCTTTCCCTTATCCTTTTTTTTTTCCTTTCTTTTTCCCTTCCTTCTCTGTTCTCCCTTCCTTTTTTTTCGCCTTTCCTCTTTTCCCTCTCTTTTTTCCTCGTTTTTTTCCTCTTTCCTCTTTTCTTTTCTTTTCTTCCTTTTTCCCTGTTCTCCTCTTCTTCCCTCTTTTTCTCCGCCCCATTTTCTTCTTTTCTTCTCCCCCCTCCCTTTCGTACTTCCTTTACTTTTTCTCCCTCCCTTTCCTTTTTTCTTTTTTCTTTTCCCTCCTTTTGCTTCCCCTTTCTCTTGCTTCCTTTTCCCCTTCTTCCTCTTTCCCCCCCTCACCCGTGCTTCCTTCCCTTCTTTCCTTTCGCCTCTTCCCCTCCCTTTTCTCCTTTTTTTTTTTTTTTCCCCCTTGTTTTTTTTTGCTTTTCTTCATTCTTCCCCACTTTTCTTTCTTTCCCTTCCCCTCTTTCTCCCTCTTTCCTTTCTTCTTTGCCTCTTTTTCTGGTCTCCTTTGTTTCTCTCTTTTTCGTCTTTTTTTCTTCCCCTTTGCTTATTTCTGCCTCTTCCATCTTTCCTTTTCGCTGCTTCCTTCTTCTTCCTCCTTTTTTTTGTGTGTTTTTTCGGTTTAGTCCTTTCTTTCTTTTTTCCCCCCTTTCCCCCCTTCCTTTTTTTCTTCTTCTTTCATTTCCCCCAGCGCCTCCGCCTTTCCTTTTTTTTTTTCCTTTTTCCCCCCTTGCTCTATTTCCGCTCCTTCTCCTCTGTTTCTTTCCCCCCCTTTTTTTCCTTCTTCCCTCTTTCCCCTCTTCCCCCCTTTTTTCCCCCCCTCCCCTTTTTTGTCCCCGTCCTTCATCCCTTTTTTTTTTTTTTTCTTTCTTTTTTTTTTCTTTTCCTTTTTTCTTCCTCCCCGTTTCCCTCTTTTTTCCCTTCCTATTATTCCCCTTTCTTTTTCTCTCCTTCTCTCCTTTTTTTCTTTTTGTCCTTCTTTCCTTTCCCTCTTTCTTATCCTTTTCTTCTTTTTCTTCCTCTTCCTTCCTTCTTTTCTCTTCCTTCTCTTTTTCCCTCTTTTTTTTTTCTTCTTCCCCCTTTCTTTCCCTTTCTCCCCCTTCACTTTCTTTTTGCTTTCTCCCCTTTTCTCCCTTTCTTCTTATTTTTTCTTTCCTCCCCCTCTTTTCCCCCCCTTCCTCTCCTTTCTCCCCCCTTTCCTCATTCCCTTCCCCCCTTTTTTTTCTCCCTGCTTGTTTTCCACTTCTGCCCCCTTTCCTGTCTTTTTCTCCCGTTCCTCTTCCCGCCTTTTCCTCTTCTTTTTTTTTTTTCTCCCTCTCCCCTCCTTTCTTCCCCTCTCTCTTTCTGTTCCCCCTCATCGCCTTTTCCATCTTTTCCCCTCTTTTTTTTCCCCCTTTTTCCTCTCCTTTCTGTCTTTATTCTCCCTTTCTTCCTCCTCTTCCCCCTCTTCCTGTCCTCTCTTTCTCCCCCCTCTTTCCTCTTTTCCCAGGTCTCTCTTTCCACTTCTCGTTCCTCCCTCCCTCTTTCGCCTTCTTTTTTTCTTTTTTTTTTTCTCTTTCCTCTTCTCTCTTTCTTCTTTTTTCTCTTCCTCCGCCTTTGCTTTTCTTCCTCGCCTCTCCCCCTTTTTCTCTCCTTCTCTCCTTTTTCCCTCCCTCCCCCCTTTTCCCTCTTTTCTTCCTTTTTCCCCCCTCCTCCTCTTTTTCCTCCTTTTTTTGCTTTTCTTTCTGCTTTTCCCCTTTCTTTCCTCCTTTTTTCTTTTTCCTTCCTTCCCTTTTTTGTTCCTTTCTTTTTCCTTGTTTCCTCCCTCCCTCCTTTTCTTTTTTTTCCGGCCTTCCTCGTTCCCTTCTTCTCCCCCTTTTTCCTCCCCTTCCTCTTTTGGCCTTTCCTCCTTCTCTTCCCCTTTGTTTTGCTTTCTTTCCTTTTTTCTTTTTTTCTTTTTTCTCCCTTCCCTTCTGTTCTCTTCTTCCTTCTGCTCTTTCCTTCCCTCTTTCCTTTTTTTTTTTTCCGTCTCTTCCTTTTCCCCTTTCCTTCCCTTTCCCCTCTTTTTTCGCCCCTTTTCGGTGGTTTCTTTCTCTTTTTGCTTTTTTTTTTTTTTTTTCTTTTTTTTTCCTTTTTCTCTTTTCTTCCTTCCTTTCCTCCTCTTTTCCCCTTCTTTCCGCCCTTTTCTCCATTTCCCCTCCCCCCCCCCCCCCCCCCTCTCTTTTTTCTTTTTTTTTTTTCTTCTCCTCCTCTCCTCTGTTGTTTTTTTCTCCTCCCCTTTTCTTCCTCCTTTTCCTTCTTTTCCCTCTTTGTTTCCTTTCTCCACCCGTTCCTGCCTTTCTCCGTCCTCTATTTTTTTTTTCTTTTTTCCCTTTCCCTCTGCTCTTCCCCCCCCTTTTTTTTCTCCTCCCTTCTCCCCTTCCCCCTTTCTTTTTCCCTTTTTTTCTTTTTTTTTTTTTCTTTTTTCTTTCCCTCCTTTTCCCCTTTTTTTCTTTTTTTTCTTTTTTTCCCCTCTCTTTTTTTCCTTCCTCATCCCTTCTTTTTTTTCTCTTTTCTTCCTCTTTTCCTTCTTCCCTCCTTTCTTGTCTTTCTTTATTTTTTTCTTTTTTTTCTCGTTTTTTTTTACTTTCTCTCCTCTCCCCTTCCTTCTTTTTCTTTTCTTTCCCCCCCCCTTCCCTCCTTTTCCTTTCCCCTCTCCGTTTTCTGCTTTTTCTTACTTTTTCTTCCCTTCCTTTCACTTTTTTCCTTCTCTTTTTTCCTTTCCCTCTTTTTTTCTCCCTCTTTCTTATTGTCCCCCCTTTCCTCCCTGTCCTTCCTTTCTCTTCCTTCCCTCCTTCCTTTCCTTTTCCCTCCCTCTCCCTCCCTTCTCTTCATTCTCTTTCTTTTTTCCCTCTCTTTCTCTCCTTTCTTTTTCTTCCTTCTTCCCTTTCTTTCTCTTTTCTTGATCTTTCTCCTTGCTTCTCCTTTCCCTTTTCTTTTTTTCTCCTCTTCTTTTCCACCCTTTCCTCCCCCCCTTCTTTTTTTTTCTTTTTGCTTTCTCCTCGTTTTGCTACTTACTTTCTCTTCTCCTCTTCTTTTCTTCCTCTTCTTTCTGTTTTCCCTTTTCTTTTTTGTTCTTTTTTCTATTTTTCTCTCTCCTCCCTTTCCTTTCTTTTTTTTCTTTCCTTTTTTTTTTCCTCTTCCCTATCTTCTTTTCCCTTCCTTCCTCTTCTTTCTCCTTTCTTTTGTTTTTTTTTCTTTCCTCTTTCGTCCCCTTCTCTTTTCTTCTTTTTCTCTCTTTTTTTTTTCCCTTGCTCCTCCCCTCCTTTTTTCTTTTCCGCCGACCCTCTTCTTTCCTTCCTCTTTTCGCTTTCGTTGTTTCTTCCTCTTTTTTCTCTTCTTTTCTTCTTTTCCTCTTTTTTCTTCTTGCCTCCTTTGTTTTCCCCTCTCTACTTTTCCTCCTTTCTCTTTCTCCCCCTTCTCTTCTCCTCTCTCTTCCTTTTCCTTCTCTCTTCGTTTCTATTCTTTCCCAGTCTTTTTTCCCGTTTCCTTTCATTCTTTCTTTTTTTCCCCCCCTTTTTTCTTTTCTCTCCCCCTTTTTTTCCTTCTTTTCTCTTCTCCCTTGTTCTTCTTCCCCCTTCCTTGTTCTCTCCCTTTATTTTCTCTTTTCTGTGTCTCTCCCTCACTGGTTTTTCTCCTTCGCCTCTCCCCCCCTTGTCTTCTTCCTTTCTTCTTCTTTTCCTCTCTTTCTTTCCTCTTTCTCCTTCCTTCTTTCACCTTTTTCCTTTCCCTTTTTCTTCTCCCCTTCTTTTTTTTTTTTTCTTCTTCTCCCCCTTTTTTCTTTGGGCCCCCCTTTTTTTTCTTCTCCCCTCTCCCCCCCCCCCCCTATTTTCCTCTTTGCTTTCTTCTTTCTTCTTCCTTTGCCTCCCTTCTCCCCATGTCCTTTCTGTTCTTTCTCATTTATTTTCCCTTTCCTTCTCTTCTCTGTCTTCTTCTCCCCTTCCTCCTTTCCCCACCTCCCCTTTTTTTTCTCTTTTTTTTTTTTTCTTTGTTCTCCCTTTCTTTCCCCCTCCTTGCCCCCCTACTTTTCCTCCTTTTTTTTTTCCTTCCCCTTTTTTCTTTTCTTTTTTCTTTTTTTTTTCCCGCTTCTTCTTTTCTGGCTTTTCTTATTTTCTTCCTCTCTTCTCTTTTTTCCCTTTTTTCCTTTTCCCACTTTTTTCCTTGCCTCGCGCTTTTTCTTTTCTTCGCTTCTTTTCCCTCTTCTTCTCCTTTCTTTCCTCTCTCTCTTTCTTCCCCTGTTCCCCTTTTTTTTTTCTCCTCCTACTTCCTTTTTTCCTTTTTCCTTCATTCTTTTCCCTTCCGTTCTCCTTTCTCTCCTTTGCTTTTGTCTTTTCTTTCCCTTTTTCCCCCTTTTCCCCCCCCCCGCCTTTTTTTTTTTTCCCTCTTTTTTTTCCTTTTCCCTCTCTCTTGCCCTTTCTTCTTCCTCTCTTCCTTCCTTTTTTTCCTCTCTTTTTCCCTTCTCCTCTTGCCCTTTCTCTTTTTCCCTCCCCCCCCCCTCTCCCTCTCCTCTCTCCCCCTTTTTCCTCTTCCCCTCCTTTTTCTCTTCTCTTCTTTTCCCTCTCTTTTTCCCCTTCTCCCCTGTGCTCTCCACTTTTCCTTTCTTTTTCTCCTTGTCTTTACCTTTTCTTTTCCTCCCCCCTTTTTCCCTCCTCTTTTTCTTTCCCTTCTTTCCCTCTGCTTCTCCTATCTCCCTGTCTTTCTCCCTCCGTTTTTTCTTCTTTTCTCTTCCTACTCTCTCTTTCTCCTTCTTTCTCCTCCTCCTCTTTGTCCTTCTTTTTCTCTGTCTCCTTCTCCTCTGCTTCTCTTTCTCCTTTTCCTCCTCCTCTTTCTTTCTCCTCCTCTTTCTCTTTCTCCTTCTTCTCTTTCTCCTTCTTTGCCTTTTTCTCCTCTTTTTCTTCCTACTCCTCTTCCTCCTTCTCCTTCTCTATCTCCTTCTCCTCTTTGTTCTCCTACTTCTCTTTCTCCTTCTCCTCCTCCTCTTTCTTTCTACTTCTCCTCCTCTTTCTCTTTCTCCTTGTCATTCTCCTTGGAGTTTATCACACAGGAGAAATTTCTCTTAATTTCGAATGAAAAGAAACTGGGGCCAGAACGCATTCACGTGAATTTGCTAGTTTAGCGAAATTACGTGAATTCGAATTGTGTTCGAACTGACTTCCCATTGCCCAAAAATAGCTTGCCGTTGTCCAAAATTGCGTGTGATTGTCTATCACGCAATAACGTGAAACCCCATGATTGCGTTCAGATTGCCATTGGATTATACTTCCAATTTCCTTGTCTGATAAAACTCCCTTTTCTTTCTCCCCCCTTTCTCTTTCCCCTTCTCTTTCTGTCTTTCTCTTTCTCCTTCACTATACTTTCAATACATTCTTCTTTATTTCTCCCATTTACTGTTAAGATGACCTGCTGCCGTTCCCATTCCCCTCCGGTGAGACGAGGATGATCATGCAACTTCTTCCCTTGTTTGCTTTTTGCAGATTTGGATCCTCTGCGAAACCCAGTGCTTCAAAGTGGCTGTGAACGGACAACATCTCTTTGACTACAACCACCGCTTCCCGAATCTGCGGCAGATAGATCAGCTGGAGGTGGAGGGCGACGTAACGCTCAGCGGGGTTCAGATTTCTTAAAAAGAGATGTTTAGTTTGGCTTTTTTAAAATGCAACTTGCACAGAATTCTCCTTTCATTCCTACTTCTCCCAGTTGGAGAAGACCAGCTCCACTACGCTCCACAATTACCATTTTGCCTGTTATCTTAAATACTCAATAGGGTTGGAAAGAAGCTTTTCGAAAGCTCCCAAGTAAGGAAATGTTCATTCCCTCGCCAAACTGCAAATCCCAGGATTTTGTCCAAAGGACCCATGGCAGTTAAAGTACCACGGATGGGAATCACGCAATACTCCAGACGTTGTTGGACATCTCCGATGGTAGTAACTTTTTCCCTTGTACTTCATTGGCTATGCTGGCCAGGGCTGCTGGGAGTTGCAATCCAAAAACATCCTTGGTCTAAATCGTGAAACTTGGGGTCCGTCCGCAAGACACAACCAGATGTTTTGGACTACAGTTCCCAGTATTCCTGACAGTTGGCCAACCTAAACTTCTGGAGGAGCAAAGTCTGAGAACCGCTGGTTTATAGCAACAACTTCCCCACGACCATCGAGGTTTCTACACTTCTCACAAAGGCTCTTCCTCCATTTGGAAAGGTTGAAATATCTCTAAGGCTTGGTTTGTTGTTAATGCAGAGCGTTAAACTAAAATACGCTGGTCCTTTGGGTCCTACCTTTTTGGCTTTCGCTTTACCTATCCTTAAAATCCAGCCTCCTCCGAAGTATTTGTCCGAAATCGAATCTAGTTCCTGACGCTGACACTTACTACGCAGATATCAAAGTTTGGAGATAGGCGACATTCAAAGTTGGCATCGACTCAAAATGGTCGGAAGAGCGGCTTCTCTCATTTGCCCTTTAATATTAAAATTAGCCCAAGATGTGTACTTTTCTTAAGAGGCTTCGCCAATTGACATCCTCTCAAAATGTTTTATGTTCCAGAAACACAGATTTGCATTTTTAAATATGTATGTTAACTAGAAGATTAGGTTGTGTACTCCAATCCCGATTCTAAATTTGGATCACTTGGTTGCGTTGTCGATGCTTTGAATAAACTTAACCCCGTTCGTTCGTATCGGATGTCTCTGAGTTTCGATGCGTTGTGAGTTGGCTGGAAAGGCTCAGAGGGCTGTTCACCTCAATCTGAAAGACATTTGACTTCAAGAATACACATAGGAGTAAGCAACCCCAAGGGACATGCAGGAATACACAGTTAAAACATTCCCCCAAAGATGGCCATCCAAAGAAAGGGAGCCCATCCAAAACCTGAGATGCTCAGTTCATACAATAAATAATGTCTTCCTTGGGTTTAGGAGAGATCGCTTCTCTTGCAATTTGAATCTATTGGTAACTGTTCCATGGGTTGAGTTTCTCTTACCTGGGATTCTGAAATACGAAATGTTCCCAAATCCAAATGGGCTGAGATGGCGAGACCTTTGCTTGCCGATGGTCCGACGCGCACAAACCTCGCTTCATGAGTAATATTACTGTTTGTGGTTGTTGGGTGCCTTGGAGTCGTTTCCAACTTATGGCGACCATGAGTCATTCGCCTATCGTCGGGTTTCTTCGAGATTGCTATCCTCTGTGCATTAAATTACCTTCAATTACCGTATATATACGACAGATAAACGAATGTCGTTGTTTAGACTTGGGTCCCATCTCGAAGATGTCTCCTCATACGGACGCAGATATTTCAAAATCCCCTCCGCAATCCGAAACAAGTCCTATGAGCAACGTTTTTTGAAACGGTCCTATGATTGAGAGGGCAGTTTTTCAACTCCCTGAATTTTATTTGTTTGTTTGTTTGTTTATTATAATAATTAATTAATAATAATTTGTTTTATTTATATACCACTATTCCAAAGATCATAGCGGTGAACAGCAAGTAAGCTAATTAGCAAGTAAGCTAATTTGCCCCCAACAGTCTGGGTACTCATTTTAGCGACCTCGGAAGGATGCAAGCCTGAGTCGAGCTTGGGCCCTTTGCTGGTCTTGAACTCGCAACCTTGTGGTTTTGAGTGAATGGCTGCAGTACAGGCATTTAACCACTGCGCCACCAGGGTATTTATACCCCGCCCTTCAGCCCTAATGGCTATCAGAGCGGCTTACAATTATTATTTTTAATTAATTAAATTAATTATTTTCTTTTTTAACCATCACACTGGTGCACTATAGCTTACAAAAATGTTATATATATATATATATATATATATATATATATATGTTTATAATGTTTATTCATTTCAGTTAAAAGAAAATATGAAACAAAATCAATAAAGGGGAAAACACACACATATATAAAACAGAACTGTGCCCTTGAAGACATTTAGAACTTCATCTCCCAGAAGCCTCAGCCACGTTGGCCAATAGTCAGGGATTCTGGGAGCTGGAGTCCAAAATCCCTTAAAGAGCACAGTTTGGGGACCAATGATAGATACATAGATAGATAGATAGATAGATAGATAGATATAGATATAGATATATATATAGATATAAATAGATAATAGATTAGATAGATACATAGATTGGGTGTGTGTGCGCGTGTGCATATAAAACTGGTCCCCAAACTGTGCCCTTTAAGAGCTTTTGGACTTCATCTCCCAGAAGCCTCAGCCATG
>NC_056532.1:9957803-9963643 GCF_019175285.1 Sceloporus undulatus
AGATCAGATCAAATGTGAGCTATCCCTGGAAGCCAAGATGACTAAACTGAGGCTGTCATACTTGGACAACATCGTGAGAAGACATGACTTTTCTAGTGAGTCGTGTCTTCTCATGATGTGGCCAAAGTATGACAGCCTCAGTTTGGTCATCTTGGCTTCCAGGAAAGGCATCATTGCCTTTTCTAGTAACGCTAAAGACGACGGAGGGTAGTAGAAAGTGAGGAAGATCACAAACCAGATGGATAGACTCAACCAGGGAGGTCATAGGTTTGAATTTGCAGGACTTGTGCAGAGCAGTTGATGGATAAGAGGCCTTGGAGAGGTCTCCATCGCTGGGTTGCCATGAGTTGGAGTCGACAACAACAACAGAAGCCACAAATCCAATTTACGATCTCTACTAAACAGGATATTAGCTGCTAATTATAAATATATAACACTAAAACTCACACCCAGTCGCCCATCAACAACGCTCCGACAACAGAAACTCATATACATTATTAATAGCTATGAGAGCAACAACCATCCAGCAAAAATATTTTGTTCCTCTCAGAAGCTAAATTTAAAAGGACTATGTAACGGTCCTGCCTTGGGGATATGCCCCAACCTATCCTTCATCGGATCTGATCGCTTAATGTTGCCAAGGATCCCTGATCCCAAGACGGCTGAGCTACAAACGGACCCTATTTGCAAATGGAAAGAAAATGATGAAAACTGTTTGGTCAAGCACAAGGAGAGAGGAAAAAAAATACTCGCTTTGGGGCAAAACACAATTAAAGATGCTTTTGGAAGCAGCAACAAATATTTGCTTGTTCTGCTTAATCAAAAGAAACCGTTATCTTCATTAAAAAGCTTTAAAATATCCCCTTCTACTGAGTCACCACAATATTCACTTTAACTTGGCTAATTATTCGATTAAAAGCGAGACGCTATTAAGTTCGGAGAAGGGGAAGAAACCCTTTCAGCGGGTTGATAAACATACAAGAAAAGACAAAAGGAGGGCATCTTTTCTCTGAGAAAGTTAAAGTCGCCCATGTAGGCTGCGGCCACACTGCAAAATTAATGCAGTTCGACGCCGCTTTAACTGTCACGGCTCCATCCTATGGATTTGGTGAGGCACCAGAGCTCTCTGGCAGAGAAGGATATGTATCTCGCAAACTACAAATCCCAGAATTCCATGCTGAATTAGTTCTGCAGTGCAGATCCAGCCTGAATTGCCAGTCTCAAGGCAAAGCTTACCGTTCCCAAACTGTGGGCCAAGCTGCACATTATGCTTAATGTGCATATGAATATATATTTATATATATGTATGCATGCATACCCATAAGAATATATATATATGCTTATGCACATTAACCACATTTGAAATGAACACAACTAAACATTCACCGCAAATCAGTTTTTAAATGTGGTTCCTACTAGTCATAACTCCAAAGGTGTTGGGACAAAGAGAAAGATCTCTCCAGATGAACAACACAAGCAAGTTTGTAATGGAAAATATGTGTCGTTTGAATCATATACGGCTAGTTAGAACTCAGTACACTTTTTGTACTTCTGGTTCATACGCACACACACACACACACACCAGGAAAACAGTGCTAACTTTTAGACTTTTCCCCCCTTACTTCGTGAGCTGACAAATATAAATCAAACCAACTTGTACATGTCATTTCCCAACGGGGAGAAAAAGTTTTGGTGATACATTACGCCTTTAGAGCATCAGTGGTTTCCTTGCGAGTGGAGATTTTGTCAGTGTCAAAACAGCGATGCAAATGCTTTTAGACCCTGGCCTATGTCGAAAATATAAATAGGCTGGGAGGGTACAGAACAAATAAAGATACCTTTTAATTCATCATTACTGCTACTCTTATGGCACTTTCAAAGCCACAAAATGCAGCTTTTGGAAAAGCGTACAAATGACTGCTTAGCTTCAGGTGGGTTGGCATTTGAAAGGGAGAATGTATATATGTTTGCGAAGGAAATGTACATATATTCCATAGGGGGCAAAGTCATAGGGTTTGAAAGGATCTTGGAGGTCATATAGTCCAGTGCTACTTGAAGTCATAGTCCATGGACCAATGCCAGTCCACAAACTATCATTTGCCAGACCTTAGAGAGTTTCTGAAAGGAACAAAATTATAGTGGGCCCTTGGTAGCTGCTGGGTTTGGTCCCAGGACCCTCCTTGGATACCAAAATCTATGGATGCTCAAGTCCCATTATGTACAATGGGATAGTAAAATGGTGTCCCTTATGAAAAATGGCAAAATCAAGGATTGCTTTTTGGGAGGGATTTCAAGCCATGGACGGTGGAACCAGCAGATAAGAAGGGCTCACTATAGTCTATGGGTAAGGGCATTTCTAAGTAGTGCAGTCCGCACTGGGTGACATGTCTGCCTTCCACTGTGTCTGTGTATTGGTATCCCCCCCCCCCAAGACTAAAACTCCTGGGAAGGACCTAGTCCACCTGCCCAGAGGTGAAAGAAGGCTAGCAAGGATACTGTCAGCATGCCATGGCGAACTACTGGACCTCTCCATCATCAAATGGCACATGGACCCCTTCAGGACTTGCAAACAAGGCGGGCAGACACACCAGGACATGGACAGTCCTTTCGGATGACCAGGTCCACCAGCCATTGGAAGCAAATAGACTGGAACATTTTTCTTCCACAGTGGCCTGACTGAGGGATGACTAGCCTGGCAGCTCCAAGCCATGTGCTGCCATGCTGGAGTGGCACCAACCCTAGTGATGCCCCTGTCTACGGGCACAAATATGCTACCAGTCCCTGGTAAATCTGAGGAATCATTGCCCACATGAGAGAGATTAAGATACTCTGATACAATCTACCCCTGTTCAGGGCAGGATCTGTATTTGTGAGGGAAACGACAACGTCCCTGCCGACAACTGTGCAGTCTGCTTAAATTGCTCCAGTGAAGGAGTGAACTGAAAAACCAACCTTGCATTTTGGGGCCAAACTTCTAGATTTATGCTTTTTTAAATCTTGCATTGGAGGAGGAACTGGTGAGGCAGCCTTATCTGCATATGTTGTATGCCTTCAGGTCATTCCCGACTTATGGCAACCCTAAGACGAACCTGTAATGGGGTTTTCTTGGCAAGATTTATTCAGAGGTTTGCCACGGCTTTCCTCTTGAGGATGACAGTGTGATTTGCCTAATGGTCACCCAGTGGGTTTTATGGCTGAGGGGGACTCGAATTCTGGTCTCCAGAGTCATAGTGCAACGCTCAAACCACTATGCCATGCTGACTCCCCTTAAACAAGTGCCATGAGCATATTTTGGGGCAGCATATAAAGTATGTGATGTGTGTAGAGGTATTTAATTTGGCAACCTGAATCTCCCATCATTGAGTTTCATTGACATCCTTGTTGGATGGGAGGACTAACGTGGAGCTCTATTCCAGTAGTTGGCAAGTTTGGCACATCTAGATTTCCTTTTTGCCCCTCAGGACCCGACTTGGGTGGCACAACGTAGGAAAATTTGGGGAGCAGAGTGGGAGTTTTGCTAGCTCTAGGATTCACCAAATGAGGTGGAGGCCATGTTACATACTCTACTGACCCCCACAACTATGAGTTTTTAAAAGTAATTATTGCAAAGCTATGCAATATTGTATATGAATATTGAACAATGTGAGCCAGTGACCATGTTCACACACATCCTAACCATACAGAAATCTGGTTTCGTGTAACGTGTGAACGTGCTTCTGCTCACAAGCCATGATTTCTTAACAATCACAAACTATTATCTGAAGCCAGGGTTTACTGTTGTCTTACAAACTCTAAAACCATACCTTGTTGTGGTATCTAAACCCTTGACTGTGACTTGCTTGCTCAGCTACCTGCCTTGAAAGAAAACCTGACAAAATGGGAGAGAAATCAGAAAGGAAGTAGGTAAGCCATAGTTTGTTTTCTCTTGAGTGCTTTATGCAACAAGCCATGGTTAACACACACTATGGCTTATTCCAATATGTAAAGGCACCTACCATGGACCAACAAACAGAATCTATGTTCAACCTCAGACAATTTGGTTTCCACCAAAAGCATCTGAGGAAGTACACTGAAGTCTAGGAAAGCTCATGTTGTCAACTTCTTTCTTTCAGTGAGTCTCAAAGGTGCTACAAGATCTCTCCACATACTTGACCCTATATATGCATCTAAGTATGTAGACTGAAGTCTAGGAAAGCTCCTGCTGCCAACTTCTTTCTTTCAGTGAGTCTCAAAGGTGCTCCAAGATCTCTCCACATACTTGACCCTATATATGCATCTAAGGAAGTAGACTGAAGTCTAGGAAAGCTCCTGCTGCTAACTTCTTTCTTTTAGTTAGTCTCAAAGATGCTACAAGATTTCTCTACATACTGATCCTAGAGATTAACATGGCTATATCTTTGAATAACAATAACAATAATAATATGCATCTGACGAAGTAGACTGAAGTCTAGGAGAGCTCATAGACTTCAGTCTACTTCTTTCTTTCTAGAGTCTGGAAGGTACTACAAGATCTCTCTACATACTGATCCTAGAGCCATATACATGGCTATATCTTTGGCTTCTCTCCATCACTCACCTGATCTATCAAGGTGGAAGAGCAATTCCAATCGTCACAAGCTACCCCTAACACACACACACACACACACATATATAAAATGGTGTCCCTTACATAAAATGGCAAAATCAAGGTGGACAGAGCGCCAACTGTACCAGAAAGCAGCAGAAAGACCTGTATGGAAAATTCTGCTTTTTTGGTTACCATTCTCAGAATCCCATAGCCGATGGCCATACTGACAGAAGGATTCGGACCGCTGTAGTCCAAAAAAAAGGAACTTTTCCCAAACTTTGGACTTGCCACCGCAGATGCATCTCAGAAAACTCCCTGGAACAAAGCTGATGTCTTGTGCTGCATTGCCATCTCCTGGCAAGTAACCAGCACTGTCTGTATGAAAGGATGTCTTACGAACGTGAAGGACGAGAACCACTTTGCACACATTTCTACTCGTGTCAAAACGAACAGGCAAACAATATGCACCATTAAAAACCAGAGGAAAATATCTGTTTAGCAAGGGAAGTAATAGTATGCCACTCTGTTCTGCTTTGGTCAGACCTCACCTGGAATTGTGTGTCCAGTTCTGGGTACCACAATTCAAGGATGTGCCCAGAGGAGGGCAACCAAAATGGTGAAAGGTCTGGAAGTCAAAAAGCCCAATAAAGATGGAGCTGGGGATGTTTAGCCTGGAGAAGAGAAGGTTAAGAGGTGATATGATAGCCCTGTTTAAGTATTTGAAGGGGTGTCATATTGAGGAGGGAGCAAGCTTGTTTTCTGATGCTCCAGAGACTAGAACATGGAACAAATGGATGCAAGCTATCTAATACTGAGGAACGATTCAGGGAGCTGGGGATGTCCAGCCTAGAGAAGAGAAGGTTAAGAGGTGATATGATAGCCCTGTTTAAGTATTTGAAGGGGTGTCATATTGAGGAGGGAGCAAGCTTGTTTTCTGATGCTCCAGAGACTAGAACATGGAACAAATGGATGCAAGCTATCTAATACTGAGGAACGATTCAGGGAGCTGGGGATGTTTAGCATGGAGAAGAGAAGGTTAAGAGGTGATATGATAGCCCTGTTTAAGTATTTGAAGAGGTGTCATACTGAGGAGGGAACAAGCTTGTTTTCTGATGCTCCAGAGACTAGAACATGGAACAAATGGATGCAAGCTATCTAATACTGAGGAACGATTCAGGGAGCTGGGGATGTCCAGCCTAGAGAAGAGAAGGTTAAGAGGTGATATGATAGCCCTGTTTAAGTATTTGAAGGGGTGTCATATTGAGGAGGGAGC
>NC_056532.1:9963653-9963846 GCF_019175285.1 Sceloporus undulatus
AAGCTTGTTTTCTGCTGCTCCAGATAATAAGACATGGGTTGTTGTTTTTTAAGCAGCATCACCAGGATGATAAAAGGAGGGCTTAAGAAAGACTTTCGGTGTTGGGTTTGTTTCTTTTAGGGATCCCTTTTGCCCTTGCTTTGTTGTTGTATGCATTCAAGTTGCTTCTCACTTTTGGCGACCCTAAGGCATA
>NC_056532.1:9963946-9967156 GCF_019175285.1 Sceloporus undulatus
CGCTTCAATGTGAATTTAAATTCTGAGATAAAGTTGTTTTAACGACAACCCTTTTTCTTTCTGGGAAAAAACTGTTTTAATACAGTAGCCGCTGACCTCAATTGAGGTACTTTTCTTACCTATTACAGTTGATTTTAGCAGTATTTTGTTTTCAACTATGTTGTAAACTTAGTTTTTGGTGGGTTTTTCGGGCTCTGTGGCCATGTTCTAGAAGAGTTTATTTCAGACGTTTCGCCAGCATCTGTGGCTGGCATCTTCAGAAAAACATTCTTCTTTCTCTGAAGATGCCAGCCACAGATGCTGGCGAAACGTCAGAAATAAACTCTTCTAGAACATGGCCACCGAGCCCAAAAAACCCACCAAAAACTATGGATGCCAGCCACGAAAGCCTTCGACTTCACATATGTTTTAAGCTGTCGTATATGGATTTGGGAGAAGGGCATTGTATACATTAAATATGAACAAATGAATAAACAAGCCAAAGACTTGACTTCATAGGGTCACCTTTTATGGATAGGGAGTCCTTTCATGTTCAGTGGAAGAAAAGGAAATGCATGGCTAAAGAAAGGACTCAGATCTGCATAACTGTTGCGCATGTTAATTTAGATGCCTAGATGCAAATTTCTCAACCATGTACTGTATTTACATTGACATGCAATACATCTT
The DNA here is from genome assembly GCF_019175285.1 of Sceloporus undulatus. Lineage (NCBI taxonomy): Eukaryota > Metazoa > Chordata > Lepidosauria > Squamata > Phrynosomatidae > Sceloporus > Sceloporus undulatus. Next base: position 9,964,613 of record NC_056532.1, read on the forward strand.
AACCTTGTGGAAGGGCTGTGACTAGATCACCTGTATGTCTGCTTCTCAGTTTGAAGTCCAGAGGATGCTAAGAATGGCGGACGGGCAACTTTGCAGCTCCATCTGCTCAATGTCTATGGATTCTTGATTCTTGATTCTTGACCAGACAACTGTCCTAAATCCTTTTGGTCAAGAAGATAAACCATCCATAATTTGAGTATTCTAGTACTCACAATGAACCTGTTGCACTAAGATCTAGCAATACACACTACTTGTTGTCATTAATTCCTAAATGCCTTGAAATCTGTTTATAATCCAAACTGATATACAAATTCCTCATGCCTAGCAGAGAAGAAATTTGGGGACCAAGTCACATTTCTCACTTGTGATGCCTCTCAATTGCTTCCTAATTTACTTTTAAGCATCATTTTGCAACTAGTTGTAAAGATCTCTAAGCTAGACTCTGTTTCTTTTGTCTTCTAGGTAGAGGACGCCATGCTTATGTTTGACAAGACCACCAATAGACATAGAGGTAAGGAGAAAATATGGCCCTCGGGTCACTTTTAAACTTTGCATTTACATTCTGTGGTTTATTGAGCAGTGTCTATTGTAGATAACGGAGGACTTTGCAGCAAAGGATATCGACAGTTGCGCACCAACATTCATTGTTTGCCCTAATAAAGAAATCTTTGATCTAGCTATGATATGTATTGCAACTGTCTAGTGTCTCATGGGGACAGTACTTGGTTTTTGCCATTCAAAGATTTTGAGGTTGTTATTTTCAATCATATCTAATATCTTCTTGTTCCAACCTGAGGTTTTTATGGTGGTATTTCGGTCAACGTGAAAAGCAAGGAGACAGCTATGTGTGTTAGATGATCTCCTCTTTGAGTTGCTTGCCGTGATGAACATTTTTCGGAAGGTTGTGATATTAGACCTCCTGCTCGTCTTTCACACTTCTGACCGTCTCACCAGCAAAGGTGAGAGGTGATGTTACAAGCAGAGTTTGTATGGCATATGCGTGCCTTATCCTTATAAGAACGCATGTTGCTTTTGCAAACAAGTTAACAAAAATCTCCACTACCTGAATGGATGTTTTAAGATGGTTCTGACTGCAAAGTGGCTGCTCTCATTTCAGTTTGCTGTAGGGTTGGAGAGAAGTGTTATTGTTGCGTTGTTTTGTCATCGGTGGAGGTCGGAAACCATTTATCTTCCAAAGGCTTTGGGCGACAAGCTTCCACAACCTCTGGTTGGCCTTGCTTTGCTGGTGGAGGCTGTGGGAACTGACATCCAAAACATCTGGAGAGAGAAAGGTTACACATTTTAATACAGCAAAATGGCTCCACTTTCTACAGCATCTTTGCATAGCTGAGAGAGCTTGTGTCCTTCACCCCAGTAGCCCCATTCCTCACCATTTCAAACCAACCCCAGATTTATTCTTCCCATCTCCTAGTGGGTCGCTATCTAGCCTACTCCTTGGTCCCTGAGGATGCCCCATCTTTGGGTCTGTCCAGAATGTTGCTGTCCTTTTGTGCCACAATGTATGGCCGGGACAAAGGGACAACTCCATATTGTGCCCCTAGACCTCATGTATGTTGTGATCATCTTAGGTCCAACGGACCTTCCAGGGAGCCAAAGGAGCTTTGCTGCATCAGCTCCAAAGCTGTAGGCCATTTGCAAGCTGTGTTTGGACTGCCGTCCCATTCATCATTGGAGCATCCCATGTTGGCCACGGTTCGACAAGCAAAAATGTTGAGCATGAGGAATAGCAAGCATAATGAACGCCCAAAGATTTTGCAAAGTGAGCCTCAAAAGCAAGGAAGGGAAAGCAAAGCAAGGAATGCTCCAATGCACCTCATACTTGGGGAACTCTTTTCTCTGTTGGCATGTCTGACCTCTTTCTTTCTTTCTTTCTTTCTTTTTCTTTCTTTCTTTCTCTCTCTCTGGTGAGCCAAAGATCCATTGTACATGTGCACTGAGATGGATTTGCCTTATTTGTGCTATGACTCTGCCATACCTAAAAAAAATGCAGTCTCTGCTACTTCTTGACCAGTGGTTCTCAACCTTCCTAATGCTGTGATACAATTAATGCAGTTCCTCATGTTGTGGTGACCCCCCAACCATAAAATTGTGGTGTCTCGGTTCCTAAGACCATTGGAAATATGTCTTTTCCGATGGTCTTAGGCAACCCCTGTGAGATCCAGTGTAGTAGCAGACTAGCTGGAGAAGTTGTTTCTGGCCCTCCCAGCTGTTTTAAGACAACATTTGGGATGTGGAAAGGATAATGAAGTGTTCGTACTACAGCAGGGGATGGATAGACATGGGGGGTGGTTGGTTGGTTTACTTTGGAGTTCAAAGACATCCTGGGCTACTATGGGATTTATGTGTTTTTCTTCTACTGTGGTTACTCAAAGACAGGTCAAGAAAAGCCCTCGGGTCACATAGTTCTGGGGATAAAGCTTTGACAGGGATGAGAGGTCTGGGCCTTAGGAACAGCTCTGTAAAATATAAGCATGAAGGGTAATACAGCATGGATGAATTGAATTAAATGCCAGCCAAGCATCT
>NC_056532.1:9967181-9971658 GCF_019175285.1 Sceloporus undulatus
TTCCTTTTTTGTCATTCCTTTACTTCCTTCCCTCCTCTTTCCCTCCCTTTCCCCTTCTCCCTACTATCTCCTTTTCCTTTTGCACCTCCTCATTTCTTCTTAGTCTTCTCTTTCCTTCCTTCCTTCACTCCTTCCCTTTTCTTTCACCTTCTCCCTTTTCTCTCTTTTCCTTTTGCCCTCCCTCCCTCTTTCTTCCTTAGGTTCTCTTTTTCCCCTTCCTCACTCCTTCCTTCCTCCTTCCCTCCTTCCTTCCTTCCTTCACTTCCTTCCCTATCCTCGCCTCTTCCTAACCCACTATGACAGAAAGAGTAAGAAAACAAAAAGAGTCCTAATCGAGTCCTTATAGTGGGGAGAGAAAAGGGGGGATAGACAGAAAGATAACAAAGCAGCAACAACAGCGTCGCATGACCGTGTGTAGAGATTCCCCTATATCTTCCTCTAGTGTGGTTTTTACTAATACTCCTGTCTTCTCTCCTCCATATATATCTTATCAGCTATAGTGTTTGGGTTTTTTTTTTGTGATTTTCTTTTTTTGTGTATTATTTTTTTTTTAGATCTCTTAATATCACTCTCCCTCCTCTCTCCTCTTTTCTAGCCTTTTTTATTTTGTTGTTTTTTAATTTTTTTTTTTTTTTTATTTGTTTTTTTTTTTTTTTCTTTATTTCTTTTTTTTATTTTCTTTTTTTTAATGAGATGGGAGACCAGCTTAAAAGTGATTTTTGCTAAGGTCTTGCATCCTGTTGTGTTCCCTTCTCTCCACGCAAGGCGAGGGGGGTGGGGGGAGGAGGAGGGAAGAAACACTTAAGCGCAAGGCATTATCTTTTGGTTGGTGTTTGTTGTTGCTGCCGGTTCCCAGGCAGGGGCACATGGCTGTGTGATGACGAAGCTATTTCGAGAGCAACCGCTGTCAGGGATCATCAGAGTAAGAGAGCCTGGCTTTTCCGGCTAGAGTAACAGTAGGAACAGATGGGGCTTATCAACAAGATTTCAGCGTGGTGGTTCGAGTCCCAGAGCTTCCTTAGTGGGTGAGGGGATTTTTGGCATATATGTTTTATTTATTTTGTAAGTGGTCGTTAGCATTACCTTCCATCATAGAGTCTGAGCCACATGACAATAGCAAAAAAAGAACTGCCTGCCTGCCTTCCTTCCTTCCTTCCTTCCTTCCTTCCTTCCTTCCTTTCAAATAGGGGCAAACAGTTTCACCCAGAACCAGCTCCTAGGAAGTTAATTCTTTCTTTTCAGTAGTGTTTGGCAATGTGTTCGGGGGAACTTAGCTTTGCAGCATACATGGTCTCTCTCTCGCTCTGTCTTAGTATTTATTTGAATGATAGCTCTGCAGGGCAGCAGCCACACAGGTATCCTTTGGTAGGAGGCAAGAGTATGTGTTTTATGTCTCCGGTTGTGGTGTGCAGGGGACAGTTGTGATGGAAGATGTGCAGCGGCTGCGTCTGGTCACTTTATGATGAGGTAAACACCTTAACAGGATGGCAGCCACTATCTTTTATTATGGATACGTAGGCAAGGAGAATGACCTAAAAGCTTGAGATCTTAGGAAAGAGTGCGTGTTTGTGTGTATATGTGGGGAGGCACAAGAGTCTACTTTTTGGGAACCAGCCTGGCATGGTGAAATGTCCAACTCGAATCTAACATGCTGCTGGTGTTGTTGTTGTTGTTGTTGTATGCTTTCAAGTCTTCTCCAACTTATGACAACCCTAAGACCAACGTATCACAAGGTTTTCTTGCCTAGATTTCTTCAGAGAAGGCTTGCCATTGCCTTTCCATGAGGCTGAGAGCATATGACTTGGCCAAGATCTAACATGCAAACCACTATGCCATGCTGGTGCACACTAATGTGCAGACCTGGCTTCAAATCCTTGTTTTAGCAGCAGTGTCCTTAGGTGATCCTCAATCTCTTAGTATTGCCCACCCCACAAGGGAGTTGTGAGGCTAATGTGTGATTAAACAGTAAACCGTGTGTGTTTCAGAGTGCCTTGGAGGAATTCCAGATGATAATGCATTGGGTCTGTTTGGAAGAGTGTTCAGAAACTTCCAGCAAAGACCTGAAAACTAGATTGTTAATGCTGGGACACGCATCTCCTTTGCTAAAACATCTCCACCAGCTTCCCGTCTGTTTCTGAGCACCATTCAAAGTTCTGGATAGGACCTCGAAAGCCCTAGATGGCTCAGGCCCAGGCTGTCCGAAGGACTGCATCTTCTCATATGAATTTGCCCAAGTCCTAAGGTCTTTGGCCAATGTACATCTCTCCATCCCACCATCTTCAGAGACACACTTGGTGGGAAGGTGAGAAGAAGTCTTCTCAGTGGCTGCTCCCAGATTCTGGAATAAATAATAATAATTTAAATAAATAATTTATGATTACAATGTAAAGACTTGTAAGGCATGTACAGTCAGCCCTCCCCATTTGTGGCTTTGACTTTTGCGGTTTTGATTAATATGTTCTCTCTAGGAGTCTCTAGGTCCTCCATTGTGACTCAGACAAATGTTGACCGTAGAGTTGTGCTGGAGTACCTAGATGTTCGTAGAGAAAACACTTCTCTAGGCATTTGTAAGTCCTCCAGCATCATTCTATGACCAACATCTGGCAGATGTTAACCATAGAGTTGCGCTGGAGGGCCTGGAGATTCCTTAGGTAAAAAGGATAGTGTTTTTTCCTTTGTCGTTTTGCATATTCATGAGTGTCCTTCACCCCGAACCCCAGCGAATGTGGAGGGACTACTGGAAAAGCTTTCTCTTTTAGTACACTGTTGTTGTGGCTGCCTTCAAGTTGTTTCCGACTTATGGTGACCCTAAGGCGAACCTGTCATGGGGTTTTCTTGACAAGTTTCTTCAGAGCTGGTTTGTCATTGCCATCCTCTGAAACTGAGAGTAACCTTTCCAAGACCACTGAGTAGGTTTACGTGGCTGAGCCCGGATTCGAACCCTGGTCAACAGAGTCCTAATCTCATACTCAAACCACTACACCATGTAGGCTCTCGGTAGTACACTGTAATACTTTTAAAATATACTTTTAATATTTTACATTGCTTTTGTTGCATGGACAGTTTAATGTTATTTTAATCCTGATTTTTGTGTGCTTTTAGCAAGATGGTTTTATATATAGCCAGATGGTTTCATATATCTTTTTATCTGTTAGTAGCCTTAAGTCCCAGTCTTGGTATCAATGAAATGATGAATTGATTGCAGATATATTGTATTTGTCACAGTGCATGTCTGTGTATATATTTATATGTGTATATATTCAAACAAATTAGGTGTGTGCTTATTTCTGTATATGTAAGTGAGTGTGAGTATGTGTAAGAAAGAGAGAGAGAGGGAGAGTACACACACAAGACAGTAAATATCCTAAATCTGGTGACGGTTGACATTCACATGTAAATGTCTGAAAACTCAAACGTTGTCACCTAAATGTCACGTCAAACGTTTCACTGGTCTGCGTCTGGAAAGGGAGGAAATAGATATATCTAATTTCAGGATCCATCTGGGATTGTCAGCATTCGCATGGGAATGTCAACATTCATCACATTTTGGGCATTGACTGTAGCAACAACAACAACAAAAAATCGCATGCATAACCATGGCGTGTCTGTTCTCTTCAAAAGCGCACCAACAAGGTGTCATTCAAAAATGCGCAGCACACTTGACATAGAAGAGGAGGCTACGTTTTTGCATATGTTGCTTGCGGACCATGAAATTCGGTTTCTAAAAGTCTGGAAAGCTTTGGAAGCCATCAAAACTCTTTTTATGACACCATTAAAAAGGATGCGCTCTGCTCTTTCCTGTATTGTAACCGACATCAATGGTGGAGCCACACTGGAAAGGTTGGGCATAATTCTGTTTGCCCCAATCCAAAAAAAGAAGATTAAACTAAAAGAAGGGCAGAAAAGAAGGTGCAGGATATGTTTTCCAATGAATATAAAGGCTGATTATATTAATGACATCCCTGAATAATGGGATCCTCAAAATTCAAAGCCACAAATGTGAAGGAATGAATGTAGTTGTGTATGATGCAAGGTTAAGACCAGAAAGCCCCTGCATCCCCTTCCAACTCTAAAATTCAATGATTCATTTACTTTGGAGAAACAGAAAATCAAAGAGTTACTTTTTAAAAGGAAAATATAAAAATAACTAAACATCAGAGACATAGCCGTCTCATCAGTTTGCCAAGGGAACCTTGTAGCGCCTTTTAAGACTAACTGAGCAAAGGATGTTGTAGCATGAGCTTTTGGAGACTTGGTCTGTTTCCTCAGATGCATGGAGTGAACTTGCTGCCCAGTAACGAAATACACTCGTCCCTCCACGTTTGCGGCTTTGGCTTTTGTGGATTGGATTATTCATGGATTTTATTAATATGTTATCTCTAGGAATGTCTAGGTCCTCCAGAGCAACTCTATGGTCAGTTTTAACCAAAGGTTGCGCTGAAGGAGCTAGAGATGCCTAGAGAGAACATTTTGCTTG
>NC_056532.1:9971758-9981165 GCF_019175285.1 Sceloporus undulatus
ATGTTAGGGTCACCATAAACCGGAAAGGACTTGAATGCACACAACAACAACAACAACAAAGAGTGGGCCCTTGGTATCCATTGTGGTTTGGTTCCAGGACCTTCATGGACACCAAACTCTGTGGATGCTCAAGTCCCATTAAATAAAATGGCTTGGTGTAATGGTGTCCCTTATATAAAATAGCAACATCCAGGTTTGCTTTTTGAAATTTAGATCTTTTTAGAATATTTTCAGGCTGTGGATGGTTGACTCTGAACCATGGCGGTTAAAATGGTATCAACCTGGATTATTCCTGCAACGCGGATGCAGAGAGACGGTCTCCAAACTGGCAAAACCGCATAAGAAAGGAGGCATCATTTCTCTGTAATAAATGTTTGCTCTCTAGCACAGGAGCCCCATTTTGCTTCTCTCTAGGAAAGGACCTACGAAGGGAGCTTTTAAGATGGTTAATTATTAAAGCAGCTCATCCAAACAACCTCAGAAGCTGCCTTTAAAAATAGTTGAGTTCTTGGAAATGGTAACTAGCATCATCTCGCTTTCAGAAGTGAAAGGGTTTCTCATCCATTTAAGCAGCTGCTCTGTCGGCATGGTTGTAGCATCCTCCCTTTCTTGAACGCTGCGTTACAAATGGTGTGAATTATGTCTGCCGGTGTTATAGGTATAGGTAAAGTATTACTTTCTCTTGTTTCAGTTGTGTGGTCCTAGCCAGAAAATTAATCTACTGTGGCTACATCTGTACTCCAGAAATAATGCAGTTTGACACTGTTTGGACTGCCATGGCTCCTTCCTACAGAAACCTGGGATTTGGAGTTAGGTCCCGAACAGACAGGCCAAAATAAAGCTACTTCGGGTCACTTTGGAGGTATGCTGTTTAAATGATGCATGCATCTTAAGAAGCCAAACGCTCTGCACCAAAGCTGCTCTCCAATCCTTAAGACTGGAGCATGGCTTTGGCGCGGCTTCTGGCCTCTTAGGACACATGCAGCATTTAAACACCATACCTCCAAAGTGACCCGAAGCAGCTTTATTTTGGCCTGTCTGTTTGGGCTTTTAGTTTTAGCTCTGGTGCCACAACAATCCCACAGCATTGAGCCATGGCAGTTAAAGTGATATCAAACTGCATTACTTCTGCAGTACAGATGTACTCCTACCTGCTGCAGACTAGCTTCCTTTCTGGGAACATCTCTTCTTATATAACCCCAAAGCTTTTTAACCATGGCCTTCCATTAACTCCACTCTGGTATTTGCAATTCAAGTCACACTCAAGGTAGTCTATAATCATGCCTTGCACTGTTGAACCTGAATTGGAAGCAAAGTTGCCTGGATATTCTGCTTTACAGGGGAGACTCCTCTGAAGAGCTGACCGAGGTCAGGAGGAAGCATCCTTGTTGTTGTTGCAACACGAAACAGAGTACCAAAGGGGTGGCTGACACTAACAGGGCCATTTTGTGTTGCAATATTTCGTTGCACACCTGGGTCAGCGGGATACGGTTTGCCTTAGGGTCACCACCGGTCAGAAATGACTTGAAGGCACATAGCAACAACGTAGGTGTGGAAGTCTGCACATGAAGAACCCAATACCTCTCCATGGATACGGGCTGACGGCTCAAATGATTTATTTCATATGATTCATCTTCAAAAGTCGTATTTGCGTAGAGACGTCTCACAATCACACGCTAGCACATTCCTTGGACTTGGGAGGATGAAGACACTCGGCAATAAACCACCAAACCTTTGGGCGAAGCAAATATATCAATCACAGAAGGTCAGCACAATACATAGCCACGCATACATTCTGCAATTCTGTTCCCACTCTGCCTTTCTCTGGCCATTTTGATCACGCTGGGCAAACTGAACAATTAATTCAGATGTGAAGTCGAAGGCTTTCCTGCCCGGCATCAATATTTTTCTGTGGGTTTTTCGGGCTACGTGGCCATGTTCTAGAAGAGTTTATTCCTGATGTTTCGCCAGCATATCTGTGGCTGGTATGTTCAGAGAATGCTGGCCCAGAAGAGAGTGGGGTGTGTATGTATGTATGTATGTATTATCCATGCCAGCATTCTCTGATGATGCCAGCCACAGATGCTGGCGAAACATCAGGAATAAACTCTTCTGGAACATGGCCACGAAGCCCAAAAAACCCACAAAAACAATTAATTCAGATGTTAGAAATAATCATAATAGGGTCTTCAAATGTGTGTTATATTCCTACAGCTGGTTTATAGCCTCCAACTTGCAAACATTTATGAAGAAGGGACAGAATATGTGAAATTATGATGCAAATGCTGAAAGCAAGACTTGTTGCGGCCAAGGTTTCATATGTTAAAAACCAAACTGAGCTTTGGAAAACCTTGTAAATAACTAACCAAAGAAATGGGACATCATTATTTACATTAAAAGTGCACAGAGATGTAGAATTTCACAAAAGTTAGACACCTAAAGTACTAAAACTGTATTACACAGCATGGGAGACCGATGCTGTCTTTTGCACATGGGATACCAGGCTACAGAAAACCGTAGCCTTCCTAATATTGTTGGACTGCAACTCCCATCAGTCCAGACACTGATCATGTTATCTGGGGCGACTGGGAACTGATGTCCGAAACCATCCGGAGGACGAGAGGTCCTTTATTCTCTGCATGTTGTATTTTGAGTAAACTGTTATGTTATTGGACTCCGCATCAACTTATGGCCCACTGATTCAAAGGCAATAAAGGTCAATATTGCACTACACTATTCATAAAATCCCAACAACATGAACATAAATCCCATTAAAAACTACGGGACATCATAAAATACAATCGAATGACTAAAATCCATCTAAAATTAAGGGGTAACACAAGAGGCAGCCATAGCAGTTAAAGTGGAATAATAGCGCCATAACTCTATGGTCCAGTGGTTCTGAAACTTTGGTTTTCCAGGTGTTTTGGACTTCAGGTCCCATAAGCCCTGACTGGTTTGGCCAACTATCAGGACTCCTGGGACCTGAAGCCCTAAACATCTGGAGGACCAAAGTTTGGGAACCGCTGGTAAAGTGTGCAATTGGCCAAAGAGCGACACTTAAAAAACAAATTGCATTGGCTCAAGGTTTCAGGCGGTGGAACAGCATTTTGTCCTTGTTGATAACCGCCCTCCAGTCGATCTTGACTTGTGGTGACTCTATGGCTGGACCCTATGGAACAGCATCCCCTTGCGTTAATTTCAGCGCATATGCGCTAGAGATGAGATCCTTGCGCTCTCTCTTTCGCTTTCTGCTGGAAACCCAGTGAAGAAGCATGGAAACTGAAGCCGGCTCACTCCAGCGACTGGTAAATTGGGACTTTTAAAACATGTGATGCCACTGTAGAGTCAGCTTTGTACAAAGGGAGCAATCACATGCTCAGCTTGATGCAAGAGTCACAGGAGAATCTTTCAGCTGGGTTAAGAACCATAGACGCCTAGAGTTGGAAGAGACTCCAAGAAGAGCCATCCAGTCCAACTTCATTCTGCCATGCAGGAACTCTTAGTCAAAGCATACCCAAAAAGCCTCTGTTTAAAATCCTCCAAAGGAGGAGACTTCGCTGTTGTCTTCCGCTGTCGGACAGCTCTTACTGTCAGGAAGGTCAAGCAATGCGGATGTACGCCGACAAAAGAAAAACACAAGGACCCCATAGAACAGCTCTGAATCATCTCTCAGAGTCATAAGTACTCAATGGAAAACGTGGATGTGATGTTGATGTTCTCCCTTGCGCTCCTGGTCACATTTTGGGCACATTTATGACCACAAGGTAGAGAAGGTGTCCTCAGCATCTTAGCCCAGGATCCATAGGCCCCATACATACAGATCAAAATAAAGCTGCTTCAGGTCACTTTTGAGGTATGCTGTTTAAATGATGCATGCGTCCTAAGAGTCCAGAAGCTGCGCTAAAGCCGTGCTTTAGCCCTTAGGACTGGATCGTGGCTTTGGCACGGCTTCTGGACTCTTAGGACATATGCATCATTTAAATAGCATACCTCAAATGTGACCCAAAGCAGCTTTATTTTGCTCTGTCTGTATGGGGCCATAGGTTCCCTAGGGTCCGAGAGGCCATGAATCGGGTGCGAGATACAATTTTACAGTCAGCCATTGGAGTCTTTGACTTTTGCGGATTCGATTATTGACGGATTCGATCGATACGTCCTCGCTAGGAATTTCTAGGTCCTCCGGTGCAACTCTGCAAAATAACATAAAGCCAAAATGGCAAGTAACTGCGCGGTTATCCCACGCAATCGCACAAATAAAGCGATATCGGAAACGCACCGTCGCTGGAATCCCGAAAGTAAAAAGATGCGCATTAGTGCTTCTCTGTGACCACTTGAAGGGCGGGTTTTGTGTGACGTTGTGTGAAACCATTTCACATAATGACACGAGATATTCATAAACCCCTATGATTCTATGATGACTACAATTGGATAGCAGCAAGGCATAACTTGCCACCACAGCAAGCTTCCCTTTCAGTCTAATCCTAACTGGGCATCTTTGCTGCCCCTCTTGTTGCGGCGAGGATGGTGCGCCAAACCACATTAATACTGCAGCGTAGTAGCAGCCTCCATCTCCTTTGGCATTACTCTTTCTCTCTCCGTTTCCAGCCACAACATTCTCCTTTGTAACCCCAGACGGATCCCCAAGTGCATTCCTTGGATGCCGAGGGAAGGTGCGGTTGGACTTCTTGGCTACGCTGGCGGCTTTCGAGTCGGTTGATCACTTCTCGTAAAACAAAAACGAGTTGGATGATAACCCTCATCGGATCTTCCTTATCATTACAGATCTAGAGAGGTAATCGTACAGTGGGACCTTGGTTTGCATCCAGGATCTAAAGTGGATACCAAAACCCATGGATGCTCAAATCCCATTGCATACGATGGAGTAGTAAAAATGAAAGAGGAGAGAGACAGAGAACCCTTGGAGACTCACTGAAAGAAAGAAGTTGGCAGCATGAGCTTTGTTTGCAGTTTATCATCCTGGGGCTAATTTCAGCATTACGGAGAGATTAAAGCGCATTTAAAGCATTCCCGCAAATAAAGCGAAAACGTTGAGTAATTGCACGAACAGTTATCACATGCAATTGGGCAAATAAAGCGGTATCAGGAATTTGTTGTCGCTGAAATCCCGAAAGTAAAAAGATGGATGTTAAGGCTTCTTCGCGGCCACTTTTAATGGCGGGTTTTGTGCTATTAATCAACTTCGGAGAATGATCTATGCGCATTTTACTTCCTTTATGTGTTTTGTTAGCGCATACAGCATTTGGTTTAGACCGTTAATAAACTTTGGAGAATGAGCTATGCGCATTTTACTTCTTTGATGAGTTTTGCTGTTGCATATTGCATTTGGTCTAGACTATAGAGAATGATCTATGCGCATTTTACTTCTTTTATGGGTTCTGCTATCACATATAGCATTTGGATTAGTCCATTAATAAACTATGTGCATTTTATGTCTTTTATGAGTTTTGTTATTGCATATATGCAATTGATGGCAGGGGAAACATTTGAAAACATAGCGCTCCCATTGAATCACAGAATGAAAGCACTGCTTCTCTTTCCTCTGGTTGTTATTCCTGGTCTATTTGGGCCCTCTAGTGGGTAAATAGATAGAGCACCAGATATATAGGGCAACAGATATATAGGGGGCTTGGGATATAGATCTCTGTGTGTGATGGAGGGGGGTTCTTCTCTTTGTTAGCAATAGCATTTATATTTGTGTGTGTGTGTGTGTGTGTGTGTATATATATATATATACATATTCCATATATCTATGTCTACATGGTTCCCTCATATATATATGTATATGTATGTATATATAGGGCACCACAGCTAGATAGATAGGAGTACCAGACTATATGGCACCTGACCATTATAAAGATATATGGGACACCAGACCATATATATATATATATATATATATTATAATATAATAATAGATGGCAACCATAATCAGTAAGAATTAGATAGATAGATTAGATATACAGACAGACAGATAGGGCACCAAATATATAGGGCACTAGACTGTCATGAAGATATATGGGGCATCAGATTATTTATTTATACACACACATGCACACACACACACACACATATAGGGCACCACACCTAGATAGATAGATGGAGTACGAGACCAATATGTTGAGAGAGAGAGAGAGAGACTGTTATAAATAGATATAGAGGGTATTGGACAATTCTCTCTCTCTCTCTCTCTCTCTCTATATATATATATATATATACACACACACATTCACACACAAGGCACCAGACCATTATATACATAGAGCCAGGGCACTAGACCATTACATATATATATATATATATATGTGTGTGTGTGTGTGTGTATCTAGACCATATATATATATATGAATGTGTATATATCTAGACCGTAGATAAATAGATGGATGGGGCACCATACCATTATACAGATATAGGTGTGCACACACACACACATATATACACACATACATAAATATATGCATATGTAGGCCTGGTTCTCTCTCTCTCTCCATATATATATATATATATGGAAACTAGACATGGGCTGCATCCGCACTCAGTTTAACATTGCTTTAACTGCCACGGTTCAATGCAAGGGAACCTATCCTGGGGTTTCCTTGGCCAGATTTGTTAAGAGGGAGGTTTGCCATTGCCTTCCAATGAAGCTGAGAGAGCGCGACTTTCCCAGTCACCCAATGGGTTTCCATGGCCGAGCCAGGATTCGAACTCGTACCCCTACGCCATGCCGGCCCTCTATACGTATAAAACATAAATAGAAATACAATCAGATAATATTGATCTGATATTTGACTAAATAATGGATGTCGATGTTTTAATTGTTGCCTGTTTTTGTTTTTTAATTAATTCTATTTTATATTACTGTTTATATGTATTTCGTAGATTGTATGCCATTGGCAGGTTGATACAGTCTGGTACTCCTATCTTTCTAGCTGTGGTGCCCTATATATATATATATATATATATATATATGGCCTGGTGACCTATATATCTGGTTCTCTATCTGTCTTTCTTAATGATCTGGTGCCATATATATATATATATGTGTGTGTGTGTGTCTGGTGCACCATATATCTTTATAATGGTCTGGTGCCCTATATATCTCGTGCTCTATCTATCTATCTTTCTTAATGATCTGGTGCCATATATATGTGTGTGTGTGTGTGTGTGTGTGTGTGTGTGTGTCTGGTGCACCATATACCTTTATAATGGTCTGGTGCCCTATATATCTCGTGCTCTATCTATCTGTCTATCTTTCTTAATGATCTGGTGCCATATATATACACACACACACACACACACACACATATACATATATAGGTCTGGTGCACCATATATCTTTATAATGGTCTGGTGCCCTATATATCTGGTGCTCTATCTGTGTGTTTCTTAATGGTCTATTGTGTCCCATATATCTTTTTCATGGTCTAGTGCCATATATATATATATATATATATATATATATAGGTCTGGTGTCCCATCTATCTATCTAATTCTAAATCATCTGATGCCATATATATATATATATATATATATATATGGTCTGGGGTCTTAGCTAATTATCTGTCATGATCTATCTATCTCAATACACACAGCTATATATGTATATATTCATATATATATATATATATATATATATATATATTCATATACAGTATATATATGTATACATTCATATATACAGATATATAGAGAGGTATATATTCACACACACATATATGTATGCATACATATTCAAATATATATGTATATGCATACATTCATATCTATCTATCTCTCTATCTGAATATATTCATATATATATATATATATAGGAATGATTCACCAGAGAGCCGTCCTCCCTTCCGCGCATGCGCTTTGGCGAGGACCAGTCCCTCCTTTCCATTCCCGGAGGAGGACGCATGCGCAGTTCCTTCCCCTCCTCTGACGAACCCTTTCCCTTGAGTCCCCGCCCACCGTAGCAGTCCCAACCACTTCCGCCCCTCGGCCTGCGCACGCGCGGCTCCGTGCCTCCCTCGTCCGGGGCTGCGCGTGTGCGGCTCCTCCCCCTTTCCCCCTCCTGGGCGCCGGTGCGCATGCGCTGCTGCTGCTGCTGCTGGAGTCCCCCCGTTTTCCCAGCGCCTGGCTGTGTTCCTGCGGAGTGGCGCTGGGTCTGGGGCTTCCGGTGCGCGGCGCGTGTGTGTCATGGTGGGGCCTGGGCTGTGATGGCCGAGGAGGAGAGGGACAGGCAGCAGCCGAAGGCAGCGAGACGGAGGAGCAGGAGCAGGAGGAGGAGGAGGAGGGGGGCAGGAGGCAGCAGCTGAGCAGCAGCAGGAGGAGGAGGAGGAGAAGGGGCGAAATGGCCGCCCACAAACCCCTCGAGTGGGTCCAGGCCGTCGTCAGCCGCTTCGACGAACAGGTATACAGGCAGCATCACAGAGAGAGAGAGAGAGAGAGATGGGGGCCTGGGCTCTAGATCTCTCCCTATGTCAGTGTGTGAGGGGTTCTTCTCTTAAGTAGCAATACCATATATATATATATATATATATATATGGTTCTCTGATATATATATGTGTGTTTATGTGTATATATATATATATGGGGGGAATGGGGGCCTGAGATATATATCTCTCCCTGTGTGAGTGTGTGAGGGGTTCTTAAGTAGCAATAGCATATATGTATGTATGTATGTATGTATATGTGTATATATATCTATGTCTGTGTAGGGTCCCTTCATATATATATATGTGTGTGTGTGTGTGTGTGTGTGGGAATGGGCGCCTGAGATATAGATCTCTCTGTGTGTGAGGGGGTTCTTCTCTTATTTAGCAATAGCATTTATATATTCTATATGTATATATTCCATACATCTATGTCAATATATGGTCCCTTCATATGTGTGTGTGTGTGTGTGTGTGTGTGTATAGGAACGGGGGCCTGGGATATAAATATCTCTCTCTCTCTCTGTGAGGGGGTTCTTCTCTTATTTAGCAATAGCAATATATCCCATAAGTATATATGTATATATTCCATATATCTATGCCTATGTATGGTTCCCTGATATGTTTGTGGGGAGGGGTATGGGGGCTTGGGATATAGATCTCTGTGTGTGATGGAGGGCGGTTCTTCTCTTTCTTAGTAACAGCTTTTATATTTCTGTGTGTATATATATATATATATATATTCCATATATCTATGTCTATTTATTTATTTAGGTATTTATAACCCGCCCTTCAGCCCTAATGGCTCTCAGGGCGGCTTACATTTATTATTTTTTAACCAGACAGTTCCCTGCCCGCAGGCTTACAATCTAAAAGTCTATATGGTTCCCTCATATATATATATATATATATATACATACACGTGTGTGTGTGTGTGTGTGTGTGTGTATAGGAATATGGGGTCTGGGA
>NC_056532.1:9981190-9984491 GCF_019175285.1 Sceloporus undulatus
AGGCTCCACCACTTCTCCCTCAATTTTTCATTAAACCAGTGACAGCCTCAACAATATTTTGATTAATGGCATCAAACATATCAACCTCTACCTTACTTTAATCACTATGCAATCCAATCCCATGCAGCTTTACTTGGTAAAGCCACAGTGTTTTAATGAGGACATCTTATATAACTACTGGCATTTATGGATTTTCAACTCCCATATGACTCGATCCTAATTAGCATGCCTGGTTATTACTGATTGTGGTTTTGCTCCGTCTACTCACCCAACCCCGCCGACAAATACTTTGTTAATTTCATCACACACACACACAACACGATAAAACTACATGAATCAAACTGGCCTAGAGACTGGCTTTGTATTTATAATGTCACTGCTCCATTTTATGAAATGATTATCTTTAGAATAGGCAGCTTTGCATATAAAAAATATAGGCTGTTACAGACAGCCAAAATAAAGCTGCTTCGAGTCCAGTGGAGGTATGGTGTTTCAATGATGCACCATCCTAAGAGTCAGAAGCCACACAAAGCCATGATCCAGTCTTGAGCGTGGCTTGGTGCGACTTCTGGACTCTTAGGACGCATGCATCATTGAAACACCATACCTCCACTGTGACTCGAAGCAGCTTTATTTGGCTGTCTGTAACAGGCCATAGTGGTGGAAAGTCCTGCTATGCCACTGTCTGAGTGTGCAACACTGACTTGTGGAGGCAAGCTTACAAAGAAATGACAGAACCGTAGATCGCAATTGTTCCTGTGGGTCTGGTAAGTCCAGTTGAACTTACTGGGGAAAAATGCTGAGAGTGTGTGTGCATCTTCCTTCAAAGTCACCTGTGGACCTATGGCAACCTCCTGAATTTCATATATATGGCTTTCTTAGTCTCCCATCTAAGTACCAACTCAGGGCTGGCCCTGCTTAGCTTCCAAGATCTGAAAATGTGTCAGTGTTGTGTTTGGTTCTAGCTACCAAGATCAGAGAGATTGCGGTGTCTATGTACACAATTTCATTGTGAAGGGTATCAAGGCCTCCCTTCCATTTTGTATTCCACCTCCGAGTGGAGCATTTCTTTCACTGCCTGGTTCCACTATTATTCCGAGACCGCTTCTATTTTAACCCGTGTGTTGCGCTGCAAGGAGAAACACAGCCACACAGACATGGAAAAAAAGGAAAGAAGTGGGTTTTCTAGCACTGGTGCAAAAGCAAGGAACGGTGTGGCAGCAGAATCGTCCCTAGAACTGGGTTGGATGTGGCCTCTCACGTGAGCTCGGCAATAGGAAGGGAGGCGCGCATGTGTACATGAGGAACTCAGAGTGCATAATGGATGGCAGCTCTTAGCCATCGCCCCAAAGAGGGGGAGGCAAATGCCATAAAGTTCGAAACCAGCCCTTATATGGCAATTGTAGGGCTCTATTTCTGCATGCATGCATATATATATCTATCTATATCTATATCTATCTATCACAACAGTATTCCCATGTAAAAGAAACCTGCTGAAACGTGGTGGATTTAGCATTTTGTTTTCTCAGCAGGATTCTCTTCCCAATTCTTTTCTCCATCGGAGAACCATACGCTAAAAGTCAAACACATGCTGCGTAAGCAATTCAGTACAACTAAGTGTAGGACAATGCATGTGACACGTTTTCGTCGGACTCGTAGTATTGCTTCAACAAAAGAACCGGTGCCTGCCAGACTGGTTTGCGACAGCAAGCCTGTCCAGATGCATATCTGCAGTGGAATGTCACACAATCCATTTTGTTCTTTCTTTCTTTCCTTCATTCCCTTTCTTTCTTTCTTTTGTGTATTTGGAGGGAAGATTTCATTCCCTTTAACTGACGGAAGCTATCAAAACAGTGCAATTCATTTGCCAGCCTTTGAAATATAGACAATACAAAGAGCTGGGGAGAACCAAAATTTCCCTGCAAAGTCAGGACGTTGTAAATGCCACGGGAAAATTAAGAAAACATAAAGGAGTAACAAAAGAAAATCTGTAAATGCATACAGTCAACATAAAGGAGAAAGAAGCAATGTGGTACTATGGGGAAGACACAACACAAGATATCTACTACCCCATTGTCATCTCCTTTTACAATATGGAACGAAGCCATATTAACACTATTGAAGGTGGTTTGACGACAACTCTGGAGACCAGCATCCAATTCCCAGTTTGGCCATGAAACCCACCTTGGGCAAGTCAAGTCACACTCTCTCAGCCTTGAGGGAAGGCAACGGCAAACCTCCTCTGAACAAATCTTGCCAAGAAAACCCCATTATATGTTTGCCTTAGGGTCGCCACAAGTCACAATGCACAAAGTGATGGAACGATTTCGAAACACCAGCCCACTTTCCAAGCAACCTTGCTGCAAAGTGATGATCTTCAGACACTGCGGTAGTGCACGATAAATCCCATTATCCCCAGCCAACATGGCTACTAGAGCAACACAACCCACCTGGAGAACATGAGGCAGGGGAAGGCTTATTACCCAATGACACTGAAGCATCACAAAACTTCAAAAGCTTGCAACATGTAACTGTGCAGTTTGTTAACCCAAAAAAGGTATCACTGTTTGGATGCTATTGGATTTACTATATGGCCAACACATTTACTATATGGCCATTGTTTGTAAGAGATGGGGCATTTAATTCTTTGGTATCTACAACATATTCTTTCTTTTACCCACACTTCTGCACAACCTCTTTCCTCTACACACCGTACCCTTCTGGTTCACACAAGCTACAACCAGAACGACTTCTTTTTGCAACTCCGTGGAATATGTTAGGAGATGTCTGAGAATAAACACGTACCCAGACAGAAAGCAAGCGTGTGACAACAATCATATTTTAACTACCAAGACCTCACACCACGCGGCTGCCCTAAGATCACTTTGCACTTCCTAGGAGATTTTCAACACCTAGCACCAAAGCTTTGGCAACTCCTCTGCACTTCACTGGACACTCTTGGGATACACTCTACAGTATTTACTCGGTGTGTGTGTATGTGCGCATGGACCATGCTCATTTCTTGGCCAGATCTCTCCCCAGAAAAGCCATAGTCCCATCTTTCACCCATTCCCATCCCTAAGCTGGGGTTAAGACGTTGTCAAGTTGTCTGCTGCGTGCCACGTTTGCTGTTGTGTGCCTTCGAGTCCTTTCAGCCTTCCTCAAACTAATGATCTTTCGGATATTGTTTGCAAATCCTGCCATGCCTGGCCACAGTTGTCCTGCTGGTTGGGCATTAGACCAGTATGGCATACTGGTTTGAGTGTTGGACCACAACTCTGGAGACCAGGGTTCGATTCCC
>NC_056532.1:9984591-9986834 GCF_019175285.1 Sceloporus undulatus
TGTGTGTTAGGGATAATGATAAGTGGTAAGTGACTTGAAGGCACACAGCACACACACATACATGGGGACATATGTGTTAGGGATAAATGATAAGTGGGAAATGACTTCAAGGCACACAATACACACACATACATGGGGAAATGTGTGTTAGAGATAATAATAATAAGTGGGAAATGACTTCAAGGCACACAGCACAACACACACACACGCACGTGTGTATATGTGCTGCTTCTCATCGGGACAAGCCAGTTTACATCCCAGGTTTTTGTGACTGAGTTTTGTGCAAACATGGTTGAAACGTAAGGATTTTTGTCGCACGAACTGAAATCAGTTCCATCTCTGGAGCAACGAAGCGGCGGTGTGAAGGAAGAGAGCTCTCTTTAGGGAAACATATTTAAGTCTGTGTCTTGTGGGATTGCGGTTTGTCTCGAGACAGGTCTGTTCCATAGTTCTGGAGAGCCTCGGGCGCAGAGATTTCTGATTCCTGGAAACCATGATTTACATGAACTCAGTGGGGAGAAGAAGGCACTGGACTGGAGCAAGGAACAGACTGTGTGATTTCGGAGCAAGGAGGGTGTCCCTTGAGACCGGGAAAAGCAGCCCTTTTCTCATTTCTCATGCTTTTAGCAGCGTCAGGGATCCTCCTGGTTTGCTTGTGTCTGTTGTGTCATCCCTAAAGCCAAAGGAAAGGAGGCAGCGCATTGTAACACTCCTCCCTTGCAAAGGGGATTAAACAAATCTGCCAAAGACTCAAAAGAGATGGCTGCGTTAGTCTGCTCTAACATAAAAAGGACACAGAAGGGATCCAGAAAACATATCCAGATGTTGTTGTTGTGTGCCGTCAAATAGTTTTCCGACTTAAGCTATCACAGGGTTTTGTGGGGCTGAGAGTGTGTTTCATAAAGCGTACTTCCTTAGACGCATTTGTAAATTTGGAAATGCATCTGAGGAAGTAGACTTAAGCCTACGAAAGCTCCTGCTGCCCACTTCTTTCTTTCAGTGAGTCTCAAAGGTGCTACAAGATCTCTCTAGAAGCTGATTCTACAGACTAACACGGCTATATCTTGAATAATAATAATAATAATAATAATAATAATAATATGCATCTGAGGAAGTAGACTTTAGTCTTTGAAAGCTCATGCTGCCAATGTCTTTCTTTCAGTGAGTCTCAAAGGTGCTGCAAGACCTCTCCTCATACTGATTCCACAGACTAACACAACTATATCTTTGAACTCATGATATAGGTGAAAAGAGCACATGAAACCAATACATATTAAAATCCATCGATCAATATTTTACAATCATGATTTTAAAATAATCAGGACAGGTCTGCTGGATTTAAATAAATATAGGTACAACGGTTGGTCCAGGTACTGTGATTTTCTTGGAAGGTCTTCTCTGCGCTTCTGCAAATGAACAGGTAGTAAAGATAATGTTATTCCTGTCTATGCAGAATTATCTGTGTCCTTTAGGTTCCTGGATGGGAACAGCCACTGCTTGCCATCTGCTGCTTGTGGTTGCCCATCCGATCTATGAATGGCTCTTTTCCAACCCTTCTCGCTCTTTTTTTTTAATTAGATGATCTCCTTTCAATTGGCTCAAACCAAGTATTTATGGAGATGCCGATGAATTATTCACAGCCCCGTCGGCCCAAGGGAGCACTTAGCTTGATGGGAAGTTTGCTTAAAGATGATGGAGCTGTTTTGCCAAGCGGTGATGGAGAGACTCCGTTCTCATATTTTACGGCAGGAGACAAGCATCCCTGTGTCTAGATGGCTTTTGGGACACAAGTGTGGTCGCCGTGGAGTAAGAAGGTGTGGATGGAGCGTGGCAAAGTTAGTGCTCGTTCTTGTGTACCTTCAAGTCGTGGGCAAGATTTGTTCAGATGGTTTTTGCCTTTGCCTTCCTCTGAGACTGTGATAAGATCGCTCAGTGGATTTCCACACCTTAATCGAGATACTAATCCTGATCTCTTTGGTCCAGTGGTTCCCAAACTTTGGACCGCCAACTGTTTTGGACTTCAGTTCCCAGAACCCCCCAGCCAGCTTGGGCAACAATCAGGCATTCTGGGAGCTGAAGTCCAAAACATCTGGAGGACCAGAGTTTGGAAACCACTGCCCTGGCCCGACACTCAAACCACTACACCACAACAACTTTGTAGAGAGATCTTGTACCACCTTTGAGACATTTAGGAGTTATAAACCTGGTGGTCTGTGGCAGCAAAAGATATTTAAAAGGGGGTT
>NC_056532.1:9986934-9989745 GCF_019175285.1 Sceloporus undulatus
ATATATATATATATATATGATATATTTCCCTTACATTTTCTTCTTCCACCTCACATCCATCGTTCTAAACCTATGGGCACATTTACCTCATATTCATTTCCCTCTCCTTTTACCACAGACATGTATATGTCTCTCTCTCAGTCTCTGTGGCATATATTTCCCTTTAAATATATATATATATATAACCCAGCCAGCCAGCCCAATTCCCGCCCATCTTGGGAGGCAAAAAGCCTCCTCCTCCTCTTCCTTTGCCTCCATCTGCGCCAATATAATTCCCTCCAGAAAGAAAGAAAGAAAGGAGGCAGGCTTCTTCTTCTTCGTGGCTTAGGTTTTTTAAATATATATATATATATATATATACACAGTATATGTATATAATTTTGTGAAGACAACAACAACAACAGAGCATGAGCGCCTCCTCCTCCTCCTCCTCCAGAGAGAAGAAGGGAGAAGAGACTTCTCCTCCTTAGAGGAAGAAAGGAGTGAAGAAAAGAAAGAGAAGAAGTTGTGTTTATTTTGGAGGCTTTTTTGGAGGTCTTTTTTTTTGGGGGGGGGCCTCAATGCAGATGGGGAAAAGGAGGAAGCATGATGGATAGAGGCAGGCCCCCCAAAATGGGGGAGAAGAAGAAGAAGAGGAGGCTGGGGGGCCCTGAGGAGGCTGGGGAAGGGGAGAGGGGCTCTGCTGGGGCTGAGAGCCCCCAGGCTTCCTCCCCTTCTTCCTCCTCCTCCTCCTCCTCTTGGGCCTTGCAGCACTGCGGGCAGCTCCAGGACCTGATCGCCATCTCCCTCTCCAGCCTCCAAGGCCTCCGCACCAAATGCGCCGCCTCCAACGACCTCACCCAGCACGAGATCCGCACCTTGGAGGTAGTAGGGGTCTCATCATGGGGGGGATGTGGGGGGCTATGGCGATGGGTCTACGTCTGGGGGGCTGGGAGTCTGGGGGTGTGGGGCTGGGTCTGATGGTCTCTGGAGCTAGGGATATCTGAGGCTGAAGGTATTGGGGGGGTCTCAGACCCAGAGACCCTCAGACCCAGAGACCCCCAGATTCTGAGACCCAGAGACCCTCAGACCCAGAGACCCCCAGATTCTCAGACCCAGAGACCCCCAGATTCCCAGATCCAGAGACCCTCAGACCCAGAGACCCCCAGATTCTCAGATCTAGAGACCTTCAGACCCAGAGACCCCCAGATTCCCAGACCCAGAGACCCTCAGACCCAGAGACCCCCAGATTCTCAGACCCAGAGACCCTCAGACCCAGAGACCCCCAGATTCCCAGACCCAGAGACCCTCAGACCCAGAGACCCCCAGATTCTCAGACCCAGAGACCCTCAGACCCAGAGACCCCCAGAAGACACAAGACCCTCAGACCCATAGACCCCCATATTCTCAACCCAGAGAACGCCTCAGATCCCAGCCCCAGACTCACCAGGGGCACAAGATCTGACCTTGGAGGTAGGGGTCCGATATGGGGAGGGGGTTTGATGGGGGGCTAATGGCGATGGGTCTAAGTCTGGGGGGCTGGGCGTCTTGGGCTGGGAGTCTCTGGGGGTGTGGGTCTGAGGCTCTCTGAGTCTGAGGGTTTGGAGGTCTCAGACCCAGAGACCCCCAGATTCTCAGACCCAGAGACCCTCAGACCCCCCAGCCCCAGAGACTCCCAGAGTCACCCAGCACGAGATCCGCACCTTGGAGGTAGGGGTATATGGGGGTCTCTGGGGGGCTATGGGCCTGGGTCTAAGTCTGGGGGTCTAAGGGTCTCTGAGGCTGGGGTTCTCTGGGTCTTGGGTCTGAGGGGCTGGGGGTTTGAGTCTGGGGGTCTGAGGGTCTCTGGGCCTGAGGATCTCTGGGTCTGGGGGTCTCAGACCCAGAGATCCTCAGATCCCCAGACCCAGAGACCTTTAAACCCTCAGACCTCCAGACCCCCAGTCTATCAGACTGAAGGTATCTAAATCTGGGGGTCTCTGGCTCTGAGGGTCTGGGGTATCTGAGTGGGGGTCTGGGAGTCTGAGGGTCTCTGGCTCTGGGGGTCTCCGACCCAGAGACCCTCAGACCCCCAGACCCAGATATTTTCAAACCTTGAGACCTCAAGACCCCCAGTCTCTCAGACTGAAGGTATCTGGGTCTGGGGTTCTGAAGGTATCTGGGTCTGGAGGTCTGAGAGTCTGGGGGGTCTGGGGGCCTGTTTCTGGGGGTCTCTGGGTCTGAGGGTCTCTGAGTCTGAGGTCTGGGGGTCTGAGGCTCTGGGGTCTCTGGGTCTGGGAGAGTCTGAGGGTCTCTGCATCTGGGGGTCTGGCTCTGAGGGTGTCTGGATCTTTGAGTGTGGGAGTCTGGCGGTCTGAGGGTCTCTGGGTCTGGGGGGGGTCTGAGGTCTGGGTTTGAGGGTCTGGGAGTATCTGGGTGTATGACGGTTTCTGGGGGTCGCTGGGTGTGAGGGTATTTGGATCTGGGGTTCTGAGGGTCTGTGGGTTTAGTCTGATAGTCTGGGGGTGTCTGGATCTGGAGGTCTGAGAGTCTAGGGGTATCTCTATGGGTCTAGTTCTGGGAGTCTGAGGTTCTGTGGGTCTGGGTCTGAGGGTCTAGGTCTGAGAGTCTGTGGCTCAGGGTCCTTTTCTGGGTCTGGTCTGGATCTGGTTCTGTTTTGGATCTGGGTCTGGGTCTGGGGATCTAGATTTGGGTCTGGGGGTCTGCGTCTGGCCTGGAACTGGTTCTCTTTTGGATCTGGGTTTGGAGGTTGGAGGGTCTGTGTCTGTGGTTCTAGGCCTGTGAATCTGGGTCTGAGGGCCTGGGGGCCTGGATCTGAAGGTCTGGGTCTTG
>NC_056532.1:9989770-10027569 GCF_019175285.1 Sceloporus undulatus
TAGTTCCTTTGCTGTATGCCCCCTTTAAGTTTTACCCTCGGGGGGGACCTATCCAAGGTCCCCATAGCAAAAAAAATCCATTAAATTCCTGGCCCCAAACTTGCCCTCGAACCTTATAAACATGACAAGTCCGACTTTATAGTCGAAAGTTAGTTATTCACGGTATTTATTGCTGTTTGTTTTTGTAACATATGATCTGCCTTGTGTGGAATTTCAGTGCGTCCATGACCCCATTTGTCACCGATACATTTATTGTTTTAAAGCCTTTTGGTTGTTTGTTTTGTAAAGGGAGACGGCAATGGGCGTCCTTGAGCGGTTTTAAGGACGCTTGAACTTCGCTGTTGATACGCAAGATCAAAAGGTTGGGAGGTTTCAAGGTCACCAGTTTGCCTTGCCATGTGATGGGGTGAGGCTCCTTTCAACTAGTCCCCCAGCTTCTGCCCCCCCCAGCCCATCTAGATCAAGTCCGAAAGGGGCATGCCAGATTGCAAGAAAAAGTACAGATGAGATAGTGTACCGACCTCTTCTATTTCTTCATTTGGGGCCTGTACAGGGGACAAGTGCCAAAATAACAAGCTGCTTTGCGGTTTTCATTCTGGGAGGTATTGCGGATGTCCAAATGATGACATTGTGGGGGGGTCCTCGAAGGAGAGTCCCGGAAGGGCCCTAATCAAAGCTCACCTCCTTCACGCCTTAGGGGAACTGGGAGCGTGGGCTTTGGGGTTGTGCTTCCGGAACACATTAGGATTCACATTTGACAAAATTCATGTGGGAAAAGCCATAACCTCCAAAATGTGAACCCGAAGCAGCTTTTTTTTTTATTTTGGGGGCCTCCTGTACTGTAATGGGGCCATTGCTAGTGAAAAAAGGAAATAGGTCCTGAGCCAGGTGGGCCAATGGGTTCTGAATCCAAACTTCTTCCACAACAAGGCAAAGCTTCATCTGATTGTCGAACTGCCTTTCATATTATATATAACCCCATGACTCCACTGTTTGTTATTTTTCTCTCTTTTTGTGCTTCTCTCTAGGAGTTTCGGTATAATTTAAGAGATACTGTTATCTTGGACAGTTCCTTTTACAGGTCCGCTCAACTTGGAGGGGGTGGGTTGTGACACAATATTGCAACGAATCTTGTCAGATTTGAAGTTAATAAATCTTTTCGCACCAACAAAAATCACTGCTTGTTCTTCAATCAGAAAGTTTGCTTCCAGAACAGTTTCAGGACCAACTCCATTCCGAAATGGCAAAACTGGTTTTTTTGTTATCTATTAGTTATTTATTATTTTAATTTGTGGGGATGCCCGAGAGAAGAATAGTCAAGAAAAAAAGGTGGGGATTATCTAGTCTGGTTAGAAATTAAAACTTTGTTTGTTCATCTCGGTTAAAACCATAACTAGAGTGGGAAATTTCAACCATCCTTCAGTACTCTGCAACCAAGTTTGCTACTTGCATGGTTGCTTTATGAGCCTTCTCTTCCTTTTTGTAGAAGGAGAAAGACAAAAGATTTTGCCCATGCACCAAAAACATAGTCTTCCAAAACCCAGTTCGTTCATTTGTGGGAAATGAGCTATCATTGCTCCACCATTCCCAGCCAGCGACTGACGGAGCTTGGTTCTTGGCTTATTTTAAGTCAGTTAAAAAAAAAAGGCATATTTTGGGCTGGCTGGCGCCTTGCCGGACTCAGGAGAATATGGTGCCATCTAGAGTCAAGAGGAAAGAGAAGGAGATAGTGCACACAGATTGTGTGTTGGAAACGCAGAAGCATTTTGGCCAAATTGAAACGATAAATTTTTTATAGAAGTGGGTAGTAGCCCTCTTTTTTGTTAGGGGTTATTGTGATTTTCTGTAGGGTATGGCGCTTCGGATACATAGCAGCCATCATGGTTGTAGTGGTTATGGGTGTTTGGATTAACAAAGAACAAATGTGTTTAAAATCCTAGGGCTTGTGCCATGAAACCCACTGAGTTAGTGCTTTTGGGCCAGGGGGGAGTCACACTCTTGATCACAACCTTCAGCAGGATGGCAATGGCCAAAACTCCCTCTCGAATGAAAAGAAGAGAAAAACTTGCTTCTAAGGACAAAAATCCCCCATGAATAGAGTTGCCGTTAGGGTCACCATGAAGTCGGAAATGACTCGAAAGTTCCAGAAGACACAACACATTGCGCTTTAAAAAAGTTAAAGTCTTGTGAAGGGCAGCTTCGTTTCTTGCCTTGCCCTGAAGCATTATAAGGGCATTTAGCTTAGGCAGTGTCTCTGTATCTCTTCTTTAGGAAGTGGCTTAGGATAAACATATCTGGAGTTCGAGCTGCAAGAAAATCATTAGGGCTTGCCAACTGGCACAATAAAATGATTGCAGTTTGGAACACTGCTTATAATTGCCATGGAGTCAAATGCCTATGGGAATTCTTGGGACAACTGGTAGTTTAAGTTTCTGTTGTGGTGAGGGGGACATGTAGGGGCCTTCTCCGTGTCCGGAGGAGGTTTGGTTTACCCCCAATTGTCTCTCCAAAAGGCAATCTTGAACTGATGTAACCCTGACAGAGGGACCCTAGGATAGAGGGTACACTTGTATGGGTTTTGCAAGCGTAGAGGAATGATAATGTCTTATTTTGTTGTCTGGGTGCACAACAGATACACCCACGGGTTGTGTGTTCACGAAGTGGGAAAAAACCTCATGAACCTGTTTTCCCTAATAGGGTCTTGTGTTAATTTTCCCGTTGGCTGGTCTCCATTTGTTGGTGCAATTCAGATTTTTTAAACTTACATATACTGTTGTTTGGGGTGACCATCTGATCTTATATCTCAGGATATCCACCCAGGGGAGATCTCCCCAGAACGGGTAACGAAGAAGCTATTTGGTCTTCTGTCTGTAACACACAGGTAGTTTAATAAGTATTCCAGGATGATTATATCAGGCAGTTTCCCATGGGATTTTGTGGGAAGGAATCAGTTTGAGCATTTGGTGGCAAACTGAAACAGTTCATGGGTTGTGCCTGCGGAATGTTTTGGCTTGCTGCAGAGAAAGAAAAATGATGATCCTATTACAATGCTGAGAGAAGAAGCTCCAGGAGCTAGGAATGGGAAATCTTCTCTTGAAGATGCCAGCCACAGATGCTTGGTGGTAAATGGTCCAGGAATTAAACTGCTTCTAGGAAAACATGGGCCACATAGGCTCGAAAAACCCACAAAACAAAAAACTAATTCAAAGGGCTGGCTTACACACTCAAGATTCAGTGCTGTATTTTGCAGTTTTTAGTAGTTTTTTTAGTGTTGGTTGCAGCCACCTTAAGGGGCACCACTCCCAGGGTAGACAAGTCGCATTCTTTCTAGAGTACTTTCTGGGCCAAATCTATTGGTCCTTCCTTAGTTTCCGTTCTGTCCTGTCCTTTTCAATGGAACGAGCAGATGAGAGGGCTGAAAAATGGAAGACTTGACTTGAATGAGGCGAGGGTGGGATTGAAGAATTTAATATAAAAACAGTTGTTAAATTTTAAAAGCCCAGATTATGTTGCTTGGTTTTCACATTTCCCTAGGCTTCCCTGGTCTTGATTAGTGAGATATGTAATCCCCCGAAGCCTTTTTGTAGGATTACCGGAAAAAATTCTGCGATGCTTCACACAGACCACTTTGCATAGGGAGAAGATGAGTTGTTGCCAGACAGCCGAGCCTTCGCCAAGTTTCCAAGGCTTTTACACATTGCATGTTGCCATCGGGCGGATGGATGCCCAGTTGAGGCAATTGGCCATCTTGGTTGGGTAGGTTTGGGCCACTGATCCTTTTTCATTAGTAATCATAAGAGTTTGGACGAGGGGGAAGCCACACAGGGGCCCATTTTCTGGTTCCAACCTCCTTTCTGCCAATGCCAGGGCAATTCCCAATCAAAACAACATCCTTGACAAGATGGCCATCCCCAACCTCTGTTCGAAAGGGACCCTGCCAAGACAGGGGAAGATGTCCAGCACTCTCCGAAGGAAAGAGTATGTGCTCCCCCTGGCGATAACAGCTATTGACTGGTCAGAGAAGGTTTCCTCTAATGTTGAGTGGGATCTCTTTTCCTGGAGCTGTGCCTCCATTGTTCAGGGTTCTCTGTTCTCTGGGCAGCAGAAGAAACAAGCTTGTTCCCTCCTCAATATGACATCCCTTCATATTTTTACAGGGGCTATATATAACTCTTACCTTCTCTTTCCAGCTAAACATACCCAGCTCCTTAAGTCGTTCGTCATTGTCTTCATGATTTCAGACAATTTCACTATTTTAGTCCCACCTCCTTTGGACATGCGGTGTTGCATCCTCAAAAAACCAGCTTTACATGACCATCTACTCCTGGTGGGATAAAAAACTCTGTCCTCAAATGTGTTTCCTGCCTTGCATTTCTTCTTGCTCTAAATATGATTGCCCACATCCTCATGCCAGCTTCCCCTTGAGGTGATATGATGGAAGGGCCTTCCTAGGATTAAAAACAAATAGGCAGAATATTATGCAGGGAAATTCATATATAAAACAGTTTCTGTTGGTTCCCCTTAAACTCAACGAACGAGTGAGATTCAAGTTTTTCAGCATTGGCTGCGCGATTATTGATTTTAGCTATTTGATGTTTATATTTAGTAAACCAAAACATAAAAGAAAAGGCGTTGACCATGGTGAGTTGTTAATGGACGGTTTTTTCCTTTGTATAAAAACAAAAGGCAATTTTCCATGTAAACGAAAAGCAGTGTTGTACTGAAGTGTTCATGTTAATAATAATAATAATAATAATAAAGTATGGTTCCTAAAGGCAAGTTGACTTCCCAAACTTTGGAATTCTCCAGGTGTTTTTGGATACTTTCAACTCACAGAATTTCCAAGCCCCAGCCTAGCTGGCCAAACAGACCAGGAATTGGCTGGGAGCCTGAGAGTCACAAACCAAGAAAGTTAAGTTTGGAATCATTGCCCGTTTAAAAAGGCACCAGATTTTTTTAGATCCTGGCTTGTGTTTGAATTTTGGAAAGCTAAAAAAGCATGGGTTCAAACCCACTGGTGTAGTGTTTTTTGACAAAATACTTGGATGGGCAAGACTTGCCAGTGAAAATACCAAGGTTGCTTCTTATTAGGCTCATATTTCAGCCGAAAACAAAACAAATTGGCAAACACCAATCTTCTACACTAGTCCTATTCACTTGCCTAAGGGCAAAATCCCTATGAAATTTTCCAAAGGGGAAATCACTATAAGTATAAGGTCAACAACACTTGAAAGTGCAACAGAGAACAAAATTTTACTCCCCAGGCAAATGTTGCTCACGTTGTGAGAATGACATTGCCTGTATCTCAAAAAAGTTCACTAGGATACAGTACTTTCAACTTATATATTGTTACTCAATTAACAAACAAGTTTTCCTTAAGGGTTATCTATAGATTTTAAGGGGGGAAACGAAAATACTTCAAGAATTGATTGGTACATGAATCACTATGTAAGAAGTGGTGGATTTGCAGGCTTCGGGCCATTGCAAAGGCTGCCTTATGAATGTGTGTATTATCTGGGATTACTTAGGATATCCAGGATACAAAGTTATTTGATGACCCACAACAAACGATGGTGGTATAATGCCTACCGAGGAATATAGACAAAAAGGGGCCATTGGAAGCCTTGTCTATACCTTTCGGCCCGGTTGGAAATGTGTTGAAATGGCAGGGCATTAACTGATGTATCGCTCTTTTCCAAATAATTACCTGTTGCTGGGTTTCTCCATTCTTTTTCCAAAAAAATCTCATCCTCAGATTCTCTCACAAAGTCCGTGGCTTTGTCTCATCAAGGTTGGTGGCCAGGTTTTGTACTCTGCTGTGTCAAAAAAAAGCCATCCTCGATGTGCTGTTCGGCGAGTTGGAAAGTGATAAACACTGCAGGGTAAATAGAAACATGGAGGGCTAAAAATCTTATTAAAAGGATAGGCCATAACAGTAAATGTCAGCCATTCCTAAACCCGAAGAAAAAGGATAAACCAAATTCATTTCTTCCAATAAATATTGCAAAAAAATGCTGGTTCACGTCACAACACATTCAGACGAAATACGGTAATCGAGGCCCCAGACAAGACGGCCAAATAAGCTGCTTGGTAATCACTTATGGGGGTGTCCCCATGTTTAAATGCTGCTGCATCCTAGAGTCCACGAATATCACGCCAAAGCCCAGGCTTCCAGTCCAATAAGGATTGGTAGCGCAGCTTTTTGGGGGGCACATGCGTCCGTGACTGCTGTTTTTTTTCTTAGGACATGCTGCATGCGAATCCTAAGTAGCATCCTCGCAAAGCCACTGACCCAAAGCCATTGCCATTTATGGCTCAGTCTAACCGGGCAGTCTTTGCGGGAGTGTCGTCGCATTTCGACACAGATACGGGTCCGGAACTCTTCGGACACATGCATCATTTTAAGTAGGCATACCTCCCAAAGTGGGAACCCGACAAAGGCAGCTTTATTTTTGGGCAGGTCTTAGTCTCCATGACAATTTATATTACTGGAACGAGTGCGAACTTTCTTTAAAACGCCAGGGGGGACTTAACTGGACAAGATCTGAGGATCTATGGGGTTCGCAGATTCTCTACGTCGTACAGAACCCCTGGCATGAGGATATAACTGGGGGTTCTAATGGGATTTCAAAATCTTTCTTTGCCCGAAGCCATGGGACTCATTCTCTTGCCTCAGCGTCCCCAGTACCATTCCTCCACTCACGGGTTGTTTTGAAGTGATTAAAAAAATGACGAGGGAAGGAAGAAGAAGTGAAGGTTAATTAAAAATTAAGGCCGGTTACACACTACCGGCACGTTGGGACGTACTCGCAGGGACGGTCCCCATTTTAAAAAAGGGGGACGTCTGTCTCATAGACGCCCCCTGGTTGGTCTAATAACGGGCACTGCTGTCCGTTACAATTAATGGTGACCCCGGTCCCGTGTCCACCACGGGGCCGGCCGCCATCTTTACGTTATTTTGTCGTTGGCGGCCTTTATGACACTCGTGCGCACTATACATCGCGATTCGCCAAGCGGTTTTGGCTCCTCAACGAACGACGTCATAGAGGCGCCGGCAAGAAGGAGCTCCATGTGTGGCCAGCTCCTTTTGTTTGCCTCCGCGTGGGGGAGCTGCACGCCTGGGAGTTGTGGGGCTTTTGGTGGCCTGCTGACAAAGCGCTTCCCAACACGGAGGGGGCAAGACGGCTGCGGCCGCGGCGTAGACCACGGCCTTCAAAGCTGCGGTTCCTATATAAACCCACCTATAAGAAAATAGGGGCTATATAATTAATGTGACTTATTACCTTTATAGTGCGCAGTGGCCCCCAAACTGTGCTCTTTAAGGGTCATTTTGGATGAGTCTTCAGCTTCCCAGATCATACCCTCCCAGGCCTATTGGCTTCTGGAGAGCTTGAAGTTCAAAAAATCTTCTAAAGCAAGAGGTCATAGTTGTTTGGGGGACCACTGAGCATACGTGGAATATTCGATGGGATTACGATAATATATTTGTATAAATATTACTCTTAAGTCTGTGTTATTAATAATTAATAATAAATATTACTTTAGAAGAACAGGTATATGTACCGTCTGTTTTGTTGGTTATTTCGGGACGAGAAGGGATGCGAGGCAGCGATGCCACAAATTAAACTAATAACTTAAATCCTAATTAAAATAGTCTTACTTAGTCTTTACGTTAAGTGTTTAGGCTGAGTGGTTCTAAACAAACTGCGCACACACAACTTTAGATTGAGTTCACCCAGTTTTTAGGATTGAGGTGATCATATGGATTTTTCATCTTGTGTGCAAATGCATGTTGGTATTTTTGTACTTTTATTTTTGGTTATGGTTCCAGAAGTGCCGACTAACTTACATAGCACGCCGGCTTAGTTCGTTGTTGTTTGTTGTTTGAGGGCGGTCTTCTCAGTTGGGAAATCCTCCTCGAGAAGTCATACAAGAATGTCTGCTCCGTCCATACGGTTTTTTTTTTGCTGCTAAATCTAAACCTGGTCTTTTTCCTTTTTTTTGCAGATTTTTTTTTAAAGTGTTCATAACAAATACTGTACAAAAGAAAAGGCCCACCCCCTTGTAGAGAATATCTTTTTCTGACCAAGAGTAAGTGTCTTTTCTTTTTGGTCCTCCTCTCTTCCCCAACCCAACTCCTAGGTTTACATTTTGTGCTAATTCCTAGTTCCAATTTCCCTAAAGTCAAAAATGACATGGAAATGCAGGATATAAATGTCCTTTCTTACCGTCTCGTTTCCTTCCATTCCTTCCACTCCCCTGCGTTCCAGTTAAGTACCTACCCCCCCCGAGCTTAAGAGGCGGACCAGACGTCTCGGTCCCTTCCGACCCCAGCATCAACCGTGATCCGAACTCCTGAAAACCCAGCTCGGATTTGGGACTCTTCGAAAGCCCCAGTTTACAGAGAAAGGTACTTGCTTGCCGAGAAGCTGGGTTAACTACAGAAAAGGTATGTGATTGCCAGAGGCTTCAGGGAAGGGATTCTCATTTAAAACATCCTCTGAAATGGTTGAAACGGTGGGCCCCCCAAAAGATGGCCTGCTCCTCGGCACGCGCGGATAAATTGCTGGACTGTGCTAGTTCTAATGTCTTACATAATCAGGTTTTCTAGATTAAAATAAATTTAAAAATGGGATTTGTTCAAACCGGTGAACTCTGCCGATGTGTGTTAAGGTCATATGGAGGTAGGGAATTTCCTTCAGTGTAGTCCCATGCATGGGGATGCTGAGGTTGGGTGGGGGTGGTTAACATGAAACGGTGTAGGGAGGGATTCAATCAAATAAATTCCTGATCAAAGAATCTGGATATGTGAGCAAAGAGGGGGACCCCAAAGGGGCCATCAGTCCAAACCTCATTCTGGTTCGGATTCTGCTGCCATGGCAGGAACTCTTCAATCAAAGGCATTCCCCACACAGATGTGTGCCATTCCAGCCTCTCTGTTTAAAAAGCACCCTCCGGAAGAAGGATGGGAGGGACCCACCAGGCGCTTTCTCCAAAATAGTAGTATTTCACACGATCCCGTTGAACACAGCTCTTACTGCAACGGACGATTCTTCCTAATATTGAGCTGGGAATCTCTGTTCCCTGCAGCCTTGTATACCAATTGTGGTGTCCTGTGGTTGTCTCGGAGCAGCAAGCAGAAAACAAAGGCTGGCTTCTCCCTCCTCCAAATCATGACATCTCCCTTCAACAACTATTAATAAATTTAACAGGGCTATCCATATCACACCCGCACCTCACCTCTTAATCTTAAACTTACTTAACCTGCTGTACTATGGATATATCCTAGGCAAACCTACACACCGATAACCCTTTAATCACAACTGGGGGCCCAATACCAGACGGTGCCATGGAAAGCGCCTCCATGCGTGGCGGCCAGTAACTAGGGTTTAGTGGACCACGCAGTGCAAGCTGGCAGGATGTTCCCCGTCATAACTCATAGTTGATGGCGCAGGGCACAACATTGGTTACATAGGGCGCAACTTGGTTACACTGCCGCCCCCCTGTCG
This sequence comes from Sceloporus undulatus, assembly GCF_019175285.1. Classification (NCBI taxonomy): domain Eukaryota; kingdom Metazoa; phylum Chordata; class Lepidosauria; order Squamata; family Phrynosomatidae; genus Sceloporus; species Sceloporus undulatus. Next base: position 9,999,280 of record NC_056532.1, read on the forward strand.
TGGTTCAAAAAAAAGAACAGGTTTGTGGTGGCTTGGCACAGCTTTTCCTCTGGAGGGAATTAGGCTGCCAGGGGCGGGCCACCCTGTTTCGCGGTGGCTCCCTGTTTTCCCCCGCGCCACTGATCTATGTAAACAAGTCAGTCGACAGTTGGCCCAGGGAATAGACCGAAAGCTAGCCCCTTATAAGAAAACTTCTCCACAAGGCCATGTGAAATGAAAGACATAGGAATCATTCGTAAGAGCCAGGCCAGGACGAGACTTCATGTCTGCCATTGGGGGGGGGGGCAGGAAAGACCACATGTCGAACGCACTCCCAACAGCTGGCCATCCCAGGCCTCTGTTTTAAAAACCAAACCTCCAAGGGAAGGAGACTCCTTAATACTCTCCAAGGCAGTTGTACTTCTGAAAGACGATCACGTTTTTGTCTCCCAGAGTCCACTGGACGGCCATCCTTTCCCACCCAGTGCCGAAGGTTTAATGGTCTGGGGGCCAGTGAATTATCAGTCCAAAGTGGATGGACCAAAGAGCTTTTACAAACAAACATTTTTCCCAGGCTCAGACAGTTCTCCATTGCCCAGGAGACCCTTCATCCTCACGATTATTTGGGCTTTCCTTATTAATAACTTCCGGCAGACCCAACCCACCCACCAACGAATGAAAACCACACTGGACTCCCAGCACGCAAACCCGTTCTTCCACACCACCTCCTCCACGCCTTCTTCCCATGCTCCCTTAGCACAGTCTCTTCCAACCCTCCAGTGGCAACCCGCCGCCGCCCCCCAACAAACTCAGTCTCCCATGGGACCCAGCGGGAACGAGCCGCTCCGGCCTTCATCACTTCCCAGGTAAGTCTGCCCGTCTTGTTTTGGGGCAGGACAAAGAAAAGGCTCGATTGATGTAAGGTTTCGCAGTGGGTCAAGACTTTTGGGTTCTTCCTCTTTTTGGGGTTTTCTTTTTTTTTTCCTTTTTTTTCTTTTTTCTCTTTTTTTGGGGGGGTTTCTTTGTTGGGTTCCAAGGCACAAAAAAGGCCCAACACAAAAACAGGAAAAGAAGAAAACAACCACCACATGACCGGCTCTCCTGTTTTTTATAAATTCACAAAAGGTGCGGTTTTTCCACCGTCACTGGTTAGGAACCTATAATTTCAGGATCGGGGATCTCTTTGTTGAACCTCTTATCAATCACCATTTTATAGATTATCTCTTTTGGGCTTCCCTTTAGTAGTAAAAGCACTTCATCATTACACCAGGGATTACAGGTAAACATTTCACTTCACATAATACTGTATAGAGAACAGAGGGTGGTAGATTCTGCGGGTTGTTTTAATTACCAAATTACAAGCCAAAAAAACCTACGGATATGTTCGAGCCACACCCGAAAAGGCCTCTTTGACTGCACACTTAGTAACTGTGTTAGTCTGTAGGAATCGCGAGGATAGATGTATAGAGAGATCTTGTTAGCAGCACCGTTGAGACACATGGAGAAGAAGAGAAAGTGTGGCCAGAAGCATGAGGCTTTCATAGGGACTCAATGTTTAACTTCCTTATTTAATTTCCATATCTTGCGGCATTCTAGTCTCAAGCAATTTTGGATTATATAAGGAGACTGCAACCTTCAACCTGTCATGAGACAAGTTTTTGTTTGGGGGAAACTGGGAAAATGTCGGGCAATGAGAGGAAACAAATTAAAAGAAAACATTTAAAACGTTTAGCTCCCTGCCCTGCATTTACTTCTAGCATTCGATCTGTGGATAAATGATTCCATCTGAAAATTCAGTACTAGATGTGCAAACACGCACTTAAGTTGCTTTTTTTTTTAAAACGACCCACAAAGCATTTGTGGGATTTGACTTTGGTTTCGGTTTTTTTAAATGGGTTTTTTTTTTTTTTTTTTTTTTTTGTCACAGCATCGCATCGCACACCTTACAAGGCTTTTTGCAGGTTTGATAGAGGTCTTGCTTATCCAGGTCCTGTGGACAAAAATGGCCTTCCGCGTCCAAAAAAAAGGTTTTCTGGCCAATAATGAAATTGTGTGTTAACCGCCATACAGAATCAGAATTCAGTGTGACTATGCGCTTTGGTTGGGGGATGCTGTTGTTTTTGTTCAGAAACCAGTAATTCAGAATGAAACTCCCATTTCAATTGCAAGTACGTTTATAATATCCAAGTCAAACACACTGTTTTGTTTTGGGGATCTTGGTCATCTTGAAATGGCCGCCAACATGGGGCTTAAAAGTCTCAAGGGGAGGAAACCACATTTTCATTTTGCCTTTTTGTGTTGGTGAAAGGATGTTGAAGGAGGGGAATAGCAACTGGTCTTGATAGCTTTTTATGGTGGCTACCTAGGACAGTTATTGGATGGCAAGAGTGGCAGGAGATATCAAATTGCCAGAGCCAGAAAGAAAAAAATGGGTCAGTTACTTGGTATAAACAAACAAAACCCGTCAAAAGCTTAACACCGTTCTTCTTTCCGGTCTTCTTTCTCCTCTTCTTTCCTAAATACGAAGGGAAAAACAACAAAATAATGCATCCTCCAGGCCCCAGCTGCAGGCACGTTTTTCTTCAAATGGTTGGGCATGGGCGCTCTTCAAAAAACGCACCGTGTTGTGGTTTCAAGATTGCCATGTTTCACCAGTTTTACTAATGATGAATGGTGGAGGATTAATTGGCCGCTGGATTTTGTATTTGGGGATATGGGGGGGCCAGTGGTTTGGCTGACAACCATAATTATTCTCACATGGCTAAATCTCTTCTGTGGTGGGCTTTTTTATTGGTATTCGCTGGGCCCTTTGGTAATTCGCTGGGATTCGATGGTCCTCCAATACTCAGCCCTCTCCCTTTCTTTCTTTTCCTTTTCCCTTGTCCCTTTCTTCCTTATAAAACAAGCCGGCCTACTACAATTCAGCATAGACAACAGTTTAATCTTCCCCAGGTGAGTTGTCTGCTTACACCGGCAGGTTGCCATGTTCTACTGTAACCCACCTAGTTCCCCAACCCTCCGAAATCCCCCCATTAAAGATTACAATTTTTCGCCGAATGCCTTAGGTTGCGTTGGGGAAATTATGCTCCATGCTTGCCATGACCTAATCAATTGTCCTTTGTCCTCCGTCGCTGTATGAATGTGTGTATTGGACATCCTGTAAGTTATTTGTGTTGTGTGTGGGGCAGGTTTTACCAAGGTTTTTTTTTGTTAAGTGTGCAGAGAGATCTGTGCAGCACACCTTTGCGAGACTGCGCTGAACGAGAAGAAAGTGTTGGCCAGCCATGAAGCTTTCGTAGACGTTAAAATGTACCTTCCTCAGGATGCATTATCTTTCATGGCGCAGATAAGATGCCTATCAAACTTCTTCCTTCGTCAGTTTAGGTCTCAGCAAAGGTGCTTATTAGGATTCAGTCTGTAAGAGAGATCTTCTGTTTTGCACGTTTGTGAGGGACTTCGCTGGGAAGAAAGGAAGTTGGCAGGATTGAGCTTGTTCATAGACATTTAAGTAGCTTCTTCCTCAGACTTGCATAGCTTCATGCAGCACGACTTTCTTTCTTTGCAGTGAGCTCTAAAAGCTCAAAAGCGTCTTCTCGTACAGACATACTGATTCTAAATAAGGTTATTAAAGTGTAAGCTTAGAAACCAGGCCACATTGCAGCCATTTTTGGAGGAATCTCATACAGCACCTACTGTATAACACTCATGTTATCAAGTCTAGAAATGTTACTCAGCAAAAAATTGTACCCAAAAAAACACTGGGGTTGACTTAGCCATGGAAATCAATGTAAGTACTGTTAACCCTTTAGTCATAGTATATATCCCATAAATATATATATAATATATATGATAGATGGGACGCCATCCCCTTTTCTTCCTGATGATTAAAAGGGACCAAGAAGCTTAGTCCATTCCTGGGTTGAGCACCAAAAAAGAGCATGGATCCCCTCTGGCTCTCTCAAATCCATCCAGTGGCCTCCGTGAGGATGGGCAACAATTAGAGTATGGCCTCGGCCAAAAATTTCTTTGGCATCGTTGTTTTCCTTTGCATCGTTCCCTTTACAATCCTTTGTTACATTGGCCACTAGGTTTCACCCATCAAACTTTCTCCACAGGTCATAATCAAAAATCCCGATGAATTTTGGTCCCAAAAAAACCTGCCCTCTTGACTTTATACCATGAGAGTCGAAACTTAATAGTCGAGGTTGGGTATACGGGTTAAGTTGATTCTTGACCGGGCAAAAATATCTTACCCTTCAGTTGAAAAAACTAGGAGTTTTAGGAGAAGGGTATCCATTTGGTGGTTGTTCTGATTACTTATGTTTGCCTTTAGGCGCTATTTATAGCCAAGTACTTATGTTTAAAACACAGTAATTGGGCAGATTAAGCACGGGAAGGAAAACATGGTAACAGCTGCACCATCTCTGTTATCATATTCTTGTCCTTCCTTGTTCTGCCGAAAAAGGAAAATTTCCCAAACACCCCACAAGTAACACAGGGCCTTCATGTGAAACTTACTGAAATGTCGCCTGAGTAAGTCTCTCTCTTTTTGTCTCTGGTGTATTGATTTCATTTGCTATTTTGGTGTATAGAGGGATTTCCTCGCCTTTAAAGTTGTTGTGTTGATTTGAAAATGCCAATGTGGAAAAGCTTCACCTTGGGTGAGGCTGTTGGGGCAAAATTGGCACTCTCTCAGCTTCAAAAGGAATTATTATTATTATTATTATATTTATTAGTATCTATTATTATTATTTCCCTGTCCCACTCTTCAGTAAGATACAGGCAGGGCTGTAAACCTCATTATGAAAACATTTTATAACACAAATAAAATTAAATTCCCATTCTCCCCTCCTCGTCCTTAAAAAAACAAATCCCACCATTAATTACAGTCCACGTGCAACAACTACTGGTACAAACTACACTTAAAACTTTCAGGGAAAGAGTGAACTTCAGACAAAAACAAAATAAATGTGCCTTCTGGCAGAAGAAAAACCAAGGGACCGCTGGAGAAGTGTTTTTTGACAGGAAGGGATTTTTGAAAGGCAAGTAAAACGGGTATTATTATATTTCCAGGCCACATTTTGCCACTGTCTTTCCCAATGTCAAAACTTTCTGGTTTTCTGATTATTTCTCTTGCGATAGCGCTGCTGAAAAACATTCTAGAGACGAGATGGCGGTTTGAAAGAACCGTGATTGCAGAGGTTATTAAAATTTAAATTTCCTCCTTCTGTTTTTGGGTTTTTTTAGGATGGTGTATGTGAATGCTTACTGTGTCCAATTTCATTAAAAGCAGCCATTGTAAAAATATAAGGGGAAAACACCTCTTAGCAATTATCCAGGGACGGAACAGCTGTGTCCACAGGTACAATAACATCCAAAATCCACACAGCTCGAATTACGTTTGATGTGTCCAAACACGAAATGGACGCAAAATACATGATGCAAAAGCTTTGTCGAAGCTCCCAACTGGCTTTCTTCATTCAGACAGAAAGTGTTAGGAGTAGTCAAAGTGGAAATGTTAAGAAAAGATTAAAAATGTATGGAAGTTGGGATGTCCTATATGCCATACATTTTTATCAAAGCTGTTGTTAAGTTTGTTCTCGGTTTGCTTTGGGAGCGATGTGGACACCCATTAGCAACACAATAAGAAAACCTTTGCAAGATCCCCATGTTTTTTTTCTCTCTAGGTCCTATCATCATTTCACGCTATATTTTATCTTTTGCTCCAGTACTGTGGAGTGGCATTGTGTTTTTACCATTTATCTCAAACAAGTTTGCCATTGATTGTAAACTACACATAGGTTTAGTCCATTGGGGAGCCTCAAGGTTTGCAAGAAGGAGAGAACACCTTTTTTAGAACAAACTGCCTGCCCTAAAGGAATTACTCCCGATTCTGTTTTGACAGAGTGCTTGACTGGCATGGAATGACTACTTAAGGGGGAATTAATAATTAAGTTTTCCTAAGGCCTTTTGATAAAGGAAAACAAAACATATTAAATATGAGAAACATTGTCAAAAGCCAAGCGCCTGTTAGGGTCAGCTTGGTTTTTTTAAACGCAGGCAGAAGTTGGCAGACATATGTGTGCCTTTTGTCTCACTCATGCTTCCCTTAAGACACAGATACTGACTGATATTTTTTGCAGGGGGAAGAACCGAGGACCAATTGCAGGAGAGGAAGGATGGAGAATGCAATTATGGGCAAGCATTCTGACAACCTTTTCGGATTAGGTGCATTATTAGGTGCGAAAGGCCATGGCGTAAATGGATAGAAATGGGGGAAATGCATGCGATGATAGGAGGATGGAAGATGCGTGCGAGGGGATGGGGGGAAAGAGGGTCTTCTGGGAAAGCAAAAGAATGTCAGTTGTCCTAGTTCCCAAGGTGCTAGTAATACTTCAAATGTCATATTTTTCCCCCCTAAGCATGGTGGGAGAAGACCAAGAGCCCGAAATAAGGTCAGAAGCGGCGAGGGACGGACTCGAGGACCGAGGATCGCCGGTGAAACGACCTGGCCGACGGATCGGTCAGTGAAAGCCGGCTGGCGAGAGGGGATTTTTTTTTGGATGATTTGCGCGCGCAAAAAGGGCAGCCAGACCAGCAGTCTCACTACCTGCAGGAGTGGGAACAATCCCTCGTTGAAGCAGATCGATAAACTGGGGGACCCGATCGGCCAAAGGGTGCGTATGGGCGCAAAGGTTGATACCGGGGAATGGTGGGCAACGGGGGATACGTGGCCATCCGGTTGCTGAAAGGAAAATCGACGGGGGAAAAAAACCAAACCCACGGAACCCCCCACCTGAAGCTGCTTACAAGGAAGGAGGTGATGAAACTGACAGGCCAAACCATGGCCCCACGACGAACGTGGTTGACTCTTTCATGGGGGGCTTTGCATGAACCCCCACCTCAACCCTTAGCAATTGATTACAATGTGGAAGAGGTCCTTCTTTTTCATAATATATACTGTAATATGCAATTCAGTTCCAGTGGGTTCCTTGTTGTTTCTGCTGCGGGTTTGGTTCCAGGGTGCCACACCCTAGTGGGATAACAAAATAAGTGATAATACTAAATGAATAATAAAATAAAAATTTTTATTTTTCTAATCCCGGCCTCTCTAATAGATGTCGGGGCGGGGGATCAAACATGCTAAAGTAATGAAAATTCATGGGCAATTATAAAAAATGGAATCCCACTATGCCGCCATCCGGTGGATGTTTCAAGTCCGTAGTTTAAATATAAAATTGGGCACAAAACGGAAACCAACGAAACATGGGTGTCCCCATAGTATAGAAAAACAATGGAAAGGTCAAGGTTTGCTATTGGAAATCTTATACTTTTATGGATGATATTGGATCAAGCCGTGGAGTGTGTTAGAATACATGGCTTGATTTTGCAATTTGCTTTAACTACTGCACACTGTTTATTAATGAGTCCTTACGTCAAAGGGCAGGGATTGGCAGGGGGACTCTTCGGTTATATAAACCAGGTCGTGGATTTATACTTGGATGACAAAGAATTTGGGGATACTTAGGCCGCTTTTCTCAAACACGAGCTACTTAGAGGAGGGTTCAGCCTATACACATAAAGAAGGTATAAATTTCAAAATAGGCCAAACCCTTGATTTTACTACTGTGTATATATGGGAAGTGCTTGAGTGTTGGCCTTATGAATCTCGGAGGTCGATTACACCGTTTTTTTTTTTTTTTTTTTCCTCGGCCATTTGAAAATTCGCACTGGGTAAAACCTTGAGCAAATGTCACACTTCTCCTCAGCCCTCAGGGGATTGGAAGGCAAATGGCCCAAACCTCCTACCGAAAACCAAAAACCTTACCAAGGAAAAAAAACCCTGTGATACGTTCACCACAGCCCGTGAAATTATTTGGATTTGTACAGTAATTGTGATATCAGAACATGTCACGTACTGTTCAGTCGGTTTGATTTGCTCATGATAACGCCTTGTGCTGTCCATCTGCTTTTAGTTTTTTTAGTTTCTGCAAAAAAGGGGGGGAAGGACACTTCACTGCGGTTCGTCAGGGACCCCCAAAATTATCTTTTGGATATTATTAAAAAACAAGACCCGAGGCAGAGATAGCCCAGGGAAGATTATTTAAAGGGTAAAGAACTACTTTTGCATAAGAGGGTCAAGCCTTACTTTAAATCTCCCGACTAGACATTTATTCGGATCTGCCACATACAAGATAGAATTTGTGGCCCTCAGATCTTACAATAAAGGGCATTTCATAGCCGCAAAAAGGGCGGGAAGGGAAAAAAAGGCACAAACCCATTAACCATTGTTATTTGGTCCAAGTTCTTCAAGTTAGTTTCCAGGGCCTTGGCTTTTAAAGGTGGGATCCATAAAACGTTAAATAGTCATTGTATTGGCCATTCTTGGGATTGATTGAAAAGGACGAGCTAAAAGAGGTGGTTTCTCAGCAGAATAATGGGACATTCTTGCTTCTATCTCTCCGTTTCCCTTGATCTGTTCAGTGTCTGCTGCTAGAGACCAGCGAAAGGACACTCTAATAGGGTTTCAATGCTAGATTCCATCCCCTGTTAATTTCTGTCTCTCTGTTTTTTCCCAGGCATGGGGTACCTTCACGCAAAAGGGATTGTGCATAAAGATCTCAAATCCAAATGAAACACTTTCTATGGAAAAAGGCAAAGTGGTATCCGACTTTGGCATTTTTTTGGCTCTTTGGCATTTCTGGGGTTGTTCAGGAAGAAGGTAAGCCTTCTTTGCTCTAACATCCTTCTCCCTGGAAGGTCCTAGGTTGCTTTTGCTAAACTGTTGATAAGTTATACGGGTCCCCCCATAGACAGAAAACAGCTTTTGACTTACCTTTACCTGTTGTAAATGCTCATTGGCCATGAACCATCGAAAGGCCAAGATGTTAAAAAGGATGGGAGCCGTGTCCCACCCTGGTCAGTGCCAACTCAAGGTTACCTCTCCATCCATGCAACAAGCAACACAACATGGGTATACTTCCACAACTATCTCCTGTCTAGATTGCATAGGAAACTGCACTAAATTATCTATTAGCGCAGAGTTCCCAACTTTGGGGTTTTGAACTTCAGTCCCAGAAGCCTAGCAAACTTAGCCAATATTCAGAGCATTCTGGGATCGGAAGTCCAAAAACATCTGGAAGGCTAAAGTTGAGAAACCATTGCATTAAGTTTGGATATTTTCTTTAAAAAAAAATAATCAAGTTCATAATACCAGAAGGATGACTATTTTGGTTCCTAAGAACACAAGATGTTACAAGTGCATCTCTCAGTCTCTGCCTGTAAATAGGGAATAATAAGAAATTAAATATCTAACCCATTATTGTACTAAAAGCTGGCCTTAACTCTGCTCCTAATAGTAGGAACCAGCCTATGGTGCTTGTTTTAAAGGGTTGTCATTGGGACATGGCAAACCGCATTTTGGTCAATCCATTTTGGAGTCATCTGCATTCCACTTCTTTAGAAAGTTGAGGTAGACAAGATCTTGTAAGAGTTACTTTTTTGGGACAACACTTCCAGCAGCAAGAGTTTACATTTTTGGGCAACTCTTCCAGCCATATGGACTACCGTCTGTAAACGGTTGAAGGACCAGAGGATTGTAGTTCAAACACAAAAACCTTGTCATATACTATAAAAATGTCTTCATGTTGCAATGATAACGTCTTCATATATTAGAAGTTTTGGGCAGTTCATATTTGTGATGATAATCTTCACATTATCTCCGTGTTTCAGCCCTTCCCAGAGATATATCCTACATAAATGCATTGGGAAGCCCCAAAGATTATTCTTCATTTAGTTTGGTATTATCTTCTTGGCCTACAGGACCAGAAGCAGCACAATTTTTCCCATCATTTATATACCTGAAGTTATAAGTTATAAAAACAATAAAATATATATATAATAATAATAATAATTTAATCATAATACTTATAATAATATATTATTTATTTATAACCCCCACTCTTCCATAAGTTCGAGGCAGCTAACAACCATTAAAACATTAAAATACAATGTTGGGCCAGACACCCAACCCCACCACCCATAACAATAAAATCATAATTATAAACAGTAACAATTAAAAAAATACCATTAAATTATTAAAACTTTTAAAATTGGAGATGCCAGGTATTAATACCATTGCCTTCTTCCGCAAAACATACTCCGCACAACATCTTACGTCTGCTATGCAGCTAACCCTGTCTCCAGAGAGTATTATTCTCCTAAGCATGTCCTATTTTTGTTTCTACCGAATGATCGATTGCCTGATAGATTGCACTAATTTTTAGACTGTAGATCCCATGCGTGTAAATGTAGAAATATAGAAGGAAGGGTTCTATGATAGCCTTCTTTTCTTCTCTCAGGCGTGAGAACGAACTGAAAGCTGCCCCACGACTGGCTCTGCTACTTGGCCCCGGAAATTGTGCGGAGATGGCGGCCCGGGAAGGACGAGATAAACTCCCTTTCTCCAAGTGGCGGATGTCTATGCTTTGGGTAAGAGAGGAGAATGATCCTAAGGATCCATCGATCACTCAGTGGGTATCCTTGTTGTGCTTACTTAGAAGAGCATGGCCATTATGGCCTGAATGCTTTTGGTGAGCCATTGACTCCAGCTGTGTGACCCATTGACTCAATTGTTTATATATATATAACATACAAACATAATAAAAAACCATATGTTTCTCAGCTACACTTCGTACATTACTTTTCTTCTTTACTTTATAGCCTTCTTTAATCTTTTGTCTCCTCTCTCACTCTTCTCTTTTTCTTCGTCCTCTCTTCTCCGAACTTCCTTCTTTCTTCATTTCTCTCCCTTTGCTTTTCTCTTCCTATATCCTTCTCTCCTTCCTCTTCCCGTCAACTTATCGAACGCCACTCAAACCTGTCATCCTACAGACTTAAAAACCCTCAACTATATTCATCTTCTTCCTTACTTCCTTACATCTTCCATACGTCTTCCGCACCTTTCCCATTGGACTCAGTTGTTGAATTGGTGGCTCAGTTGTTAAGTCACTGCACAGTTAGATCTCATTGATTCAATGGTTTACCTCAGGACTAACAGTAGGATTAGGGCTCATGCCCAGCCGCATTCTGAAGCTAAGCTGTGGTTAGGTCTGGTTGGTGCTCCGTGGGAGAACTTACCATAGAAGCTACCTGGAACACCGTTGAAGAAGAAAAGTGGGGTCAAAGCATAAATAAATTGTGTGTGGCAGATTCTGCTAGTGACAGAGTGCGGTTCATTGTTACCTGCAGGTAAATATGCTATGTACCAAATGTTTTTGTGGGGGGGTTTGGGCTTATGTGGTCATGTTCAGAAATAGCCCCCAAACACCCCCCAAAAAACTATGGATGCCGGCCATGAAAGCCTTCGACTTCCCATGCTTGTCCGCTATTTTGCTTGCTCCCTCTTTCATGATTTCCAGAACAGCAGCGACACATTAATAATTTGCAATCCGGTTTCAGCTGTTCCAAGGGGTAAATAAAAACAAGAGGAACAAGTGCTCACAACCGCATGTGCGGTCTGTTTCAACAGAAAGTAGTTTGGAAAACCCACAGAGCACTTTTGACACCGGATTTAAATCTTGTAACCTTAGGGTTCTTCTGGACTCTTTTTTCATCATGTGAAATTATCTTTGAACCACTGAGACCAAAGAAAAGGTCAGTCCGTGAGTCTTGAAAGTTTTCCTTCCCGCTACTAAAACTTCCTCTCGTTTTAAGAAAGAAAGAAAAAAAACAACCAGTTTTTCTTCTCCCTTTCTCAATTTCAGTAGCATATCATTAGCAAATGTCCGTATTATGATGACTGAGCGGCATACATGTATGTATTGCAAAATCGAGAAGGTGAAAGAGAGAGAAGAGAGAGCAAACAAACACATATCCTGATTATATCTCTGCAAGAGATTTTTTGGAAAAGGACAATCTAGTTATGCTTATTTCTGGTGTAAATATCTGTGAATTTTATCATAAGGCAGATCAATGGCCTAGAATCATGCCAATCCATGCCCATAAAGATGCCAGTAGTATAGACTTTTTACTAAAACGTTCAGGTAGTGTTTCTACTTCTATACTCTCTTAGGGTTGGACCATGGCAATGGGGTAGGGGTTATTAGACATTCAATTCCAAGGTGCATTTTTTTAAGTGTGGTTTCGTCAAGGGTCTTTACAGAATTTACCAAAGTAACATTACACTATTTATCCATTGAGATGGATCAAAATGAGGACTGAGTTGGAATCCTCATTTAGTTTGGAGCCAGCATGGCAAAGGTTGTGTTTGCGCACATTTGGATGTAACGCTGGAAAACCATGATTTGATTCCCAAGCTCAGGCCATGGGGACCTTGGGCAAGTCACACTCTCTCAGCCTCAAGGGAAAAGGCAATGGCAAACACTCCCTCTGAGCAAAAATCTTCGCCAAGAAAGCTCAAAGGATTAGATCGACCTTAGGGTTGCCCATAAGTTGGAAATGATTCGAAGGGAACACACAGCAAAAAAAGCGCAGAACTGACACACTTTCAGCCTAACTTGGCCACATGGGATTGTTGGGCGGATATAAAAGACGGAAACGAGAAAGCAAGTCTGCGTCCGTGTAACTATGTTTGTTCGTTCTTCTTTGTGGTCTCCTTGAAAGAAAAAGATGGGGACGTAAATCCAATAATAGAGATTTGTTTGGTTCCATTCCTCTTACCGAAAGTAACTTTAAAAATGTTTTGGGGGCTTCTCCAGGACCGTGTGGTATGGAGCTCCAAGCTAGATGAGGGCCATCATATAAGAGCCAGCCGGCCGAGGCCCTGATCTGGCAGATTGGAAGCGGAGAAGAAGGCCATGAAAGCAGGTCCTCTCAGGCAAAGTAGCCTGGGGGAAGAAGTCAAGCGTAAGTATACTCTTATGTATATTATATAGGTTTTTTTTTTGTGGTTTTTTCAGACTATGTGACCATGTTCTAGAAGGGTTTAATTCCCGGACGTTTCGCCAGCACATGTGGCTGGCATCATTCTTGGAAGATGGCCGGCGAAAACGTCGGGGAATAAACTCTTCTAGAGCATGGTCACAGAGCCCCGAAAATCCCACAAAAAACAGTATATGGATGCCGGCCACCAAAAGCCTTCGACTTCATATATGTATATTGTTCTAGGACATCACAAAACCGCTTACCGTCCTGGCCAGTGGTGGATTGGTGGCTTCTCCATGTCAGTCCGAGAGCCAGTCATGGTTTGAGCATTGGACTATGACTTTGGAGACCCATGGTTTGTATCCTGGCTAGCACATGGAAACCCATCGGGTGACATTTGGGCAAGTGCACTCTCTCCGCCTCAGAAGAATGCCCGGCCAAAACCCCCCAAAGAAGCTTGCCCAAACGGCAAAAAACCCCATGGATAGGTTTGCTTTAGGGTCGCCATTAAGCCAGGAAGGCACACAACAACAACAAATGTCAGGCATTGGACTTAATTCTGAGTTTTAGTCCAAAATCTGAAATAAAATTAACAAGGGGTTGAAGCCTATAGAGTAGTAGTTAGAGAGCCAAAATGTACAATGGCTTGGGAACAAAAGCACTAATGGGGTTGGGTAGCTAGTGGAAAAAGTTGTGTGTTGTTACACTCACTATTAAGTCAGCCTTGACTATTCGGGAATCGTCAAGGTGTGGTTGGTTGAGGAAACAGGAGGTTGTAGTCCAAAATCTCAGGTACATAGCGTCGTTCATTCGTTCTGGAGCACTTTGCAAAAGATGTTTCAACCTTGACAACTTGATCATAAAAACAAGCCTTTTTTAAAAAAACAAAAAAAAGCTGACTCAAACGTGAGCCACTTTTTAGGGACATTCTCTCAGCCTGTTGGTCTTTCGACTGTCAGCTGCGCGGACCCAGCTTCCACGCTTCTGATGGAACATGCTTGAACAAATTGCCAAAGCTCAACCGGAGGCTCTCTCTCATTCCGGGACACTTCTGGAAATCAGCCGAGTATTGTATTGGCCTGAGCTGCTTGCGGACAATTGCATTTCATTAATAAGCAAATGGTTTTAAACATTCCCCTAGACCACAAGCTTTAAGTAATGCTAATCCTTGCCTATGTCCCCATTAAGACTTCTCTTACGGCTTCATTTCTTCAATAAATCTTTTGTAGGCGGGAATAGGCCAACTGTTTTCTACTAAGTCACATTCCCTTTTGGTGAGTGGTTGGAAGGCCACATGTTGGTAGTGGACAGGACTCAGAACTAGAAAACCAGAATTCGATTTCCGTTCATCCTTTTTCTTCTCCTTTTGCAGTTCCTTTGTTCCCTTCTCCCTAGGCAACAAGCTGTCTGGGGGAAGGAACCAAGTCACTTTCCCAAGAATCCAAGATGTTGGCGACTCGTAGAGGGCTTTGGAATAGGAAGATAGAGCAGATGGATATGTGAGGCCAGCGCATGGCCACTAGTTGCCAAAACCCGAATGCAGTGGTTCTCAACCTTCTAATGCCCCCCACGACCCTTTCATTAAGTTCCCCTCAGGTCGTGATGACCCCCAACCCATAAAATTGCAGTGGTCTCGGTTCCTAAGACCATCGGAAATATGTGTTTTTCCAATGGTCTTAGGTGACCCCTGTGATTGTGAAGGGTTGTTTGACCCCCAAAGGGTCAGGACCCACAGGTTGAGAACCGCTGCCCTAATGGCATAGGGCCAGTTGGTGCAAATCTACTATTTTCCTACCACCCACCTGTCACTCTTGCATTGTATTGCCCTAGTACTCTGGATTTGCCTTGTCTATGTCCTCCAAGAACAGCACGAAGGAAAAAGAGTCTTGCAGCATCCTACAGTCACGCATGCGCATGTTTTATGGCTTAGCCTCCACGCCCATGGGTGAGCATACATTTGTACAGGGTTCGCTTCCAGTTCGGACACGAAACCCATTTGGTGTTGAACTTGTTTGCAAAAGCACAGCTCAGCTAGGCCACAGGGAAGGTGATAAACAAAACTCCTCTGAACAAATCTTGCAGCAAACGAAATCCCATGATAGGATTGCCATGGGTCGGAAACGGACTTGAAGGCACACCACCAACACCACCACAACCACAAAACCGCCTTTTAAAACCCACAGTCATCATTCTGTCCTATTCCCCCTGCTCTTTGGCTGCCCTTTTATAATCTGTAACAATGACTAAACTCTCTCTTCTCTTGTGTGTCCCTCTGCTCTCTCTCTGTTTTTTGTTTGCTTCCACCTTTCTGTCTTCTAGGTTGTAGCTACTGACGCAATAGCCGGGTTCTACCTTGCATGCTTCCTTTGTATCCTAAACCCACACCAAGCAAACTTGGAACCATCCACCTTGCACTGTGTGTATACACAACATATACAGACACACAAACAAACCCCCAAACACGCGCCGCCCGTTGGTTTTGTTTTTAAACCCTCGGCGCGCACCCGACGCTTCTATGAATTCCTTTCTCCTGCCTCTTCTCTCGGTGCGGGCTGCTAACTTGAAAAATAAACCATTACCTGTCTGCAAGAAAATCGGTGGCGGTGTTTGCTACTAACCCCTTCTCCGAACCCAGATTAACTCCTCGACTTCCGAAATGTGTTCAGCCGGCTGCAGCAATTTGCAATTTCCGTCTCCGCGCCGCTCGCTCTCTCCGCGGGTGGTTTTCTCTTTTTTCCGAACTCTTTACCACCAGCCTCATAAGCAAGGTGTAAGCAACCAACAAACGACACAAAAACCAGCCCAGCATTGTGTGTGTGTGGCTTGTCTTCGTTGTATGGGATATTTTTTGTTAATAATAAATAATAATAATATATAATCTATATATGTATAGAACTATATGATGTGTAATTAAAAGTAAGTTGTTATCCTCTGTGGCATTTGAGCTGCTAGCAAAAGGACATTAAAAAGCGATCTCGCTTCTTAAGTTACAACAGTCAGGATCATTACGAATGTACGCATGAGGTGGGTTATTAAAAAACTAGGAGTATGGGGCTCACTTAAAGAAATCTTAGTGGATTCGGCGTTACACGTTTTATTAGGTTTTAGTTGGTAACAGCGACACACACGACGTTGCATGGGAGCAAACAAAACTAACAGCCTTGAAGGTAACAGCCGTGTTTTGCTTTGAATTTGATTTTTAACATGGCACTCTTATTTATTGTACCGCCCATCGTTTATTTTACTCCCACCTTTCTGAGGCGTGGAAGAGGCATCTACTTAGAAGAGGCATCCCCCCCGTTTTAAAAATTTGATTTGGAACCAAGCTTTTTAGTTGGAGGCTTTAAAAAACTAAAATAACGTTGGTTGGCCTTCAATTTCAATGCCGTATTCCTATCTACAATGGGTTTATTTGGGTTTATTCCCAGGTTAGTTGGGCCTCCTAAACCTTGGGCTAGATTGTTGCCATATCCCTCGTATAAAATTAATAGTCATTCACGATTCGGTTTGAAACAGTGGTTCGCCAACTGGCAACGTAGTGGGGTACCCTATAGATTTTTTGGTCACGTAGCTTCTTGATAGATCTTTCATGGACCCCACAAGCTTTTTAGGGGTGGAAGTCTTGACTTTTCAAGCCTGGAAAACAGCAACAACTTCCATCCACGGAGAAAAGGGAGGAAACAGTTTCATCCATGACATTTTACTTTACGGAAATACAGTGGAGCCTTGATATCCGCTGGGGGTTTCGTTCCCGGATCCTCCCATGGATTCCAAATCCACGGATTGCTCAAGTCCCATGATGTGCAACACATGTAGTAAAATATAATGCCAAGGTTTGCTTTTTGGATATTTTCAAAACAGATGGTTGAAACTGGTTGATGCAAAAATGCATGGTTATAGGAGTGATGTCTTGCAATGCTCAGAGATGGGAGGGCTGGTGATGGAAATGGGGATATGTTAGGATATGCAGATGCAAGATGTATTGATAGGGGCAGGGTTTGAAGTTGGTTTTAGGGGTGACCCTAAGCCCAAAGTAATACAATGAGTTTTTGGGTGGCTCTGCAAGAAAGACAGCACAACCATTAGCGCTGGTCGTTCCCTGCTTAGGTTATTCTTATGGCAGCCAGGCTTTCTAACCAGGCAGCAACCCAGCGATCCCCAAACTTTGGTCCCTCCAGGTGTTTTGGACTTCAACTCCCAGGAAGGCCCCAGTCAGGTGGCTAAACAGTCAGGACACTTTGGGAGCTGAAGTCCAAAAAAAAACCTGGGAAGAACCAAATTTTGGAACTACACGAAGTAATCTTTCTCCTGAATTCTGGGAACCAGACTTTCTCTGTGTTGCCGTATGGGCCGAATGTCATGAATGAAACAATCTCAAAAAACCCTTCATGAAGAGGCAGCAGAACTTGGGGTACTGCCTTGCCTTTTTGCATTGCCAATCAGGGCTGAAACACTCACTGATCGCTTCTCCTTTTTTGTTGCCAGGGTCCCAAATGTAAAACGGTTTTAATGCAGAGTTAAGATGTTTTCCATTTACCCTTCTGTCCCCTTCCCCTTCTTCCTCCTCCTTCTCCCCAATCCTCCTCTTCAGCATTAACAGTAGCAAAGTTGCCATCCGGTTTTCGAAAGGTTTGCCTTGGGAGATTTGGAGTCGAGTAACCAAAAGATATAGCCGGGTGTGTCTTTTTTTATATAGTCCTTATTCGTAACGGTGAGAAAGGCTGTCGGAGCGACATCCGTGGGAGCTTCCCAAAAACATGGAAGGGGCATGTTGTTGAGCCATTCCTGCCCAGCTACTTGGTGGTGATGTTTCACTTAGGACATCTGATGTTTAAAAATGTTTACATTCTGATTACTTCTCTCCCCCCCCCCACCTTTGTGTGAATTATATAATAAAATGATGTGATTATAGGGTTTTTTTATTTAATATTTTCCCCTTCGTATGTACCAAACTGAGTTGTTTGTGAGCAATCCGATCGCATAATCTTGTGTGGGTAGAGAAGCGCTCTGAGGTTTCAGGATTGCAGCCCGGAAAAATGTCCGAAATGAAGGTGTGCGCACCGACGCGGAGTCGCACCTCTTCCTACGTGGAAAATTTGATACCACGCCATTCCCCCCGAAGGATGCTTGCAATGCTGTGAAGTGGCGGAGGACGAAACCCTTGCCACCTTTCCCGAACTACGTTTCCCTCGTTCTTCTCCGTCGGAGAAAAAACGTATAGAGAGTTTTGAAAGCGATTGCTGATGAGAAAAGGGACATCTTAGGGAAGCGAAAGAAGGGGAAGTTGTGAGGGCGAAAACCTTCGCTCGGAGCCCAGTGCAACGGAACGGACTCTTACTATGACTGGAATGTTTTGTGGCTGTGTTTGTGACAAGGTTGTTGAAGCATGAAATGTGGTTGGTTTTATGTTGTGTGTTCGTACCTTGGTGAAAAAAATGTTTTACAGAACAACAAAGCTTCTACCTCTTCATTGTCTTTGGGGGTTCTGGTGTGGGACATCTTGAAGTCCATGGGCAGCACCTGAAATAAGGTAAGTTTCCAGGGCGGCTGTGCCATTTCTTATACATCTGCTTTCTTCTCTCTCGTCACCACACTATTTTCTCCCTTTCTGGTAAAGGATGGGTGACTTGTAGCTGTTACTGAAAACTCCCAACTCCCATCAATACCAGCCAACGTTTTAAAATGTTTAGGTAGGATGGGAATTATATCTGGACACGATTGTCCATTTTTGTCTTATGAGCATCTCGCTGCCTGGCTCTTCCACTTTTCCCTGGCTGCTGAGGGGAGGGAAGATTTCACTTAACAGAAAATAAGCTTTTCCTCAAACGTAAGAATATTAAACAGAGGATGTTTTTGCACAATTCAGAGTTCCAGATTTTAAGGTGCTTGAAGTCAACAAGGCATAACGGTTTTTGTTTGAATGTTTGTGCATGTCCTGGAGCATCGAGTTGTAGAAGGATAGGAAAGGAGCGATGTTTTTATTGTACTGAGGTCCCAGTAACCAGAAATGAAACCACATTTGCCGTTTCCTCCCCAAATGATCCAAGACAGTGCTGAAATGCCAAATTGAAGTTGGTTGTTCCTCTCTGCTTATTCGACTGCAACGAGGGAGACAGGAAACAGGGGAAAGATAAGCTAAATATCCGCTACGTTGACCAGAAAAAGACGGGGAAGAAGAAGCAAAAAATTCAGTTGCTGCCCAAGTCCCAGAGAAGAAAGAAAAATTTTGTCTTCGTTTTTCCCCCACAAAATCCAAACCATGCCCGAAGAAGAAGGAATGTCAAGGCATCCCCTCCTCTTTCATAACATGGGCAAATCTACTGAGTTACTAATGGTAGTATAAGCATTTTCTAGTAGAGTCTTTGTAACCCACGTTGGTGACCTATTTTCTTTTAGACCCAGCTTATAAAAGGGGAAAAATAGGCTGGATGGACTGTAAAAGGTTGCCTAGTTGGACCTTTGGAGTCTTGATTTCTTACCACAGTTAATGCTTCCGAAGAGGAAGCTTAGCTGTGTTTTAGACTATCAGGTTTTGTTTATCTTTACACGAGAAATAAGATGTAACCTCCGGCTAGGTGTATAGCTCAAATGTGGTAGCCTGACACTGAGGAAAGAATGGGTTTGGCAACAGGGAGACCACTTTCTTTTGCAGATCCACCTTCCCCCTTTTTATTAATTCTCCTAGATGGTGGACCCTTACTTCTTTCTCTTTACTGCAATGCAAAAAAAAAAGCGCCTGTGGAGCCACATTGAGGATTTGGTTGATATATTTCATCCTCTTTCCTATTATCAAAGGTCTAACTGGGTTTCCGTAAGCTTGGCGCGCATTGGTGACAAACTCTTGGATTTGAGCCTAATTCCTTAGCGATGTGGTGCTGGGGATGTTGCCCACGATACTGTGGGACAATGTACGTATTGCTCACATGGCTGAATTGGTGCCGCTTCCGCCGATATGTTCTCAGCGCATCGAAATCTCCATATGTCAGAGGAGAGGAATCTCACCTTTGTGGCTTTGCAGTGTGCAGTTTTTGTAAGGATTTGTTGGTTGCGTCCGTTTGAGAGCCTGTGTAGGAATGCATGCCACGATCCCACTCTTGATACCCTACTATAAGGTCAAAAAGAGAAACCAGCACCCACGTTTGAAAGTAGGAAACGTACCTTATATATACTCGACTATAAGTCGATCTCCTGTTATAAGTCAAGGGAAAGGTATTTGGGTCACAATTATGGATTTTGATATATGACTTGTAGATAAGTCGAGTGTAAACTTAACACAAGGATGGGAGCGAAGGTAAACACAATGCCAAATACACGTACATATATTCCAGGCAGGCATCTAAAATGTCTGGTGCTTAAAGTAAATAAAGGAGGATGGATGAGAACGTAGATAGCTAGGTGAAGGGAGGTAGTGATTCCTGGGAACAGATTGGGTTGCTAAAGCCAGAACTTAAGGTCTGTTGTATATTTGGGTGGTTTGGCTTTCTCCTTATGATTCCACATAAGGTTCCTCAGATGATGATGATTGATGATGATGTTATTTTTCTATATCCCACCTTCTCCCAATATAGGGACCCAAGTGGCGGCAATTGTCGATACGTTGGCTTGCTGTGCCTGATAAAACAGAGATCCTCCCGATCCAGTAAGTAAGGATAGAAATGTTGGGTTTTTCCTCCTATGAGTTTAGTTGCTTAACGTATAGAGAGGAGAGACCAAAAAAAGTTTGGGAAACCACTGCACTAAAGATGTCTTGCCATTCAGTCAAAGCGATGATCGATGAATGATGTGGCTGGTTTGTGGGCTCATGGCTTCCTTAGCCTGCATCCCATCTGTATGCAAAAGCGCGGTTGTGAAGCCACCATTTTGGGCATAACCACGTTTCCAGTTACAAGATTTCTTAACCTTTGTCTGTCCTCTCAGTTCATCTCTCTTTAACAAGCCATGATAAGAGCATGCCTTGTTCTAGTAAGTAAGCACTCTTCTCTCCTTCTTCCCCAGAAGCCTCAGATAATTATTAATTTCCCGTTTGGTTGGAACAAAACCATGATCTAAACAGGATCTGGGTGTTTTGGGAAGGCTGTTGACTGCACTTTCCCGATTTTCGAGAGGTCACAGAAAGCTATGGTTAGTTGGAGACAATGATGGCACGCACAGGCGTTAGGCTTTGTATCCTGGTTTAATTAAAAAAATGGCAAGATAGTTTTCCAGACTGTGCCGGTGTTTCCCACTCCAAGAATTGAAATGTTGGGATAGGTGTTTGAAATGGTTGAGCTGTGAGGGTTATTGGAGAAACATGCTCCATTTAGCTGAAAAAAAGTATGTAGGGAGGAAATGGCAGACTTAATAGAGGTTTCAGAAGTAGTACAAGAGCATCAAATGGCTTCCCCCCCAAAAACGTTCTTTAAATTCCGGAGAGGAGAAAAAGGAAAAACCCGGGGAGAAGAAAACATTTAGGGCCCTGGAATGGTGTGTCTCTGTGTGTTTGTGTGCAAAAAGCAATTTTTCCCCAATCTGATGCGCTCCAGATGATTTGGGCATATGCTTTCCATTGATCCATGTTGGCGTGAAGATAGAAGTCCGGGCTGTTCATTCTTTAAGGCTCCCCAACAGCACCGTCATAAACTCGGTGCATGCATCTTAGAAATGGGACCCTGCTCTTGGATGTGCGTACATCACTCAAATGGCAAGGATATGCGCCATGTATCTATTGCTGGAACAGGCCTTGTTTTGTTTTGCTCTCTTACTAGGATTTGGACTTAGGAACTGCATAGGTCCACTTCACTTGGCCAATGGTGTTCCAATCTTTGGTCCTCTAGATGTTTTGGACTCAGAGCTCATCATTCTTGACTGTCGGCCAAGTTGGCCGAGGCTTCTGGGACCTGAAGTCCAAAACATCTAGAGAGGACCAAGATTGGAAACCAATGGCCAAGTGTGAAGTGGCCTTATGCAGTTCCTATCCAGTCTCGTAAGAGAGGCCACAAAGAATAGGCCACAGGAGATCATGAAGATCACTGGACATAGATGGGAGTTGCCATCTTTGTACCCAGTAAGTTGGTATCCTTGTGCTTCTCTATATCACTAAACTCAGGGCTAGGCAGCCATTGATAGGCTTTCTCTTTCAGACATTTATTTTACGGCCATCAAAATGTTTTTACAAATTTGAACACCAACAAATACAACAATTCGACCCTTTAAGGTCATTTTGGCACTCAACGCTTTGGACTGCAAATGTTCCAAACTTTTTACTAAGAGTGGCTATATGGGAACTGTAGGCAAACTGTTTGGTGGAAGCTGGAAACGCTATCAAGATGCCCAAAGAGATGGTTGTTAGGTGATATATCTCCAACGTATCTTGGGAGCCCTGAAGAAGGCCAAAAAAAAGTATGCAGGAGGCCCAAAACACATCGGTGTGGTACATTTCCGTACCAATGAAGCAAGCATTTCTGAGCACCTTGAGATGTGTCTCCAAGTTCTGGAGATGTCTTTGGGTGCTCCTTGGTTTTTGTGGTCTTTTGGAAGACAAGAGAGCAAAGTTGGGGGACATACGGACCCTCTAGACAGCCACTGGACTCCAAATCCCTTTCAGCCCCAACCAACAATGACCCATGGTCATGGGAGCTGTTAGTCAAGCAACCCTGAAGGATCATAGGTCCTTCAGTAGAACATGAAAATGATGGTTGCACGACCCATTCTCTGTTTACACTGGGGTTAAATCGGAGTATCTCCACTTTGTGTGGGTTGGAAGAGGGATCTCTACTTAAAATGCTAGTCTGTGTCGTAAACCGTTTTGTCACGCTAGGTCTATGCGCGGAGGGAAAGGATCCTGGCGCCTATTCTTTGTAACTATTTTCTTTCTCGTGGTGATCGTAAGGGAGTGAATTTTGGCATGTGAGGCCGTTCTATTCTCTTTTTTCCTTTCGGGTGTGTACAAATGAGTAAATAAAAAAGTGAAAGCGCAGCGTCTGTATGTGAAGGGTCTCTTAGCCGCAGTTTCGACGGTGTCTGTAAAACCGAAGTCTGTAACATGGCGAAAAACGGACATTTTTCTCTCCCCCCTCCTCCTTTTCAAACGTTAATGTAACTTTGTACAGTAAAATATATATAAATATATATATATAATATATAAATAAAATATATTTTCTATCGACTCCAAGTTTGTTCTCCAGAACGGCTATTAATTTAATTTAAAAAGAAATAAAAATCGGTTAGTATTAACAAAGAGCTCTGCTGTTAGTTCATGCAACTGTTTAAAGAAGAAAGAAAAACCATTTTAAAAAAAAGGAGAGAAAGTGCATTCGATGTTCGTGAAATTCTGAATATTTGGAGTTTCTTCTTAAGTGAATAAAACTTTGGCTCTGGATGGAAAACCGACATCAGTTTGGGGTTTTGATTTGAAGTTGTCCTTCTGTGTGGCTTTGAAAGAACGGCGAAGTAGTTTGGTTTGAAAATACTCTATTTTCCATAGAGTTGGAGAGAGACCGCAAGGGCCATCCAGTCCAACCCTGTGCCATGCAGGAACTCTCAATCAACACACTCCCAATGGATGGCATCCAGCTCTGTTTAAAGACCTCCAAAGAAGGAGACTCCATCAACCTCCAAGGGCAGCATTTCCACACTGTTGAACACCTCTTACTGTCAAGAAGTTCTCTCCTAATGTTTGAGTGTGGAATCTCTTTTCCTGGAGCTTGCATCCATATGCTCCGGGGTCCTATCTCTGGAGCAGCGAGAAAACAAGCTTGCTCTCTCCTCACATATGACATCCCTTCAAATACTTAAAACAGGGCTATCAATATCGTCTCTTAACCTTCTCTTAGACTAAACATCCCCAGCTCCCTAAGTTCTCCTCATAGGGATTTCATGGCTTCCAAGACCCTTCGCCATTTTGGTCGCCCTTCTTTGGACACGCTTTGGCCTCCTAACATCCATTTTGCCCTGCACTGACCAGAAAACGGCTGCGATATATTCCAGGTGAGGCTTGACCGAAGCCGAGAATAGAGCGGTACTGTTAACTTCAATGCACACAATTTTCAGCCTTTTTTTTTTTTTTCCTTTTGGGGTGTTTCGTGGGGTTTGAAGGCAACAACAACAGACGTACGGTGACCCTAGGGGCCATATCAAACTGTTTTCTCTGACGGGGAGTGTGGTCATGGATGGTCAGAGGAGGGAGCAGGAGGGGAAGGGGAGGAAGGTGAGCAGAGGAAGAAAAAAGCTTCATCTTCTTTTAGGCAGGTTTTGGCCCAGATGCGCATACTTGTCTCTCCACATTCCGTGGAGTTAGGGGCACAAGACCCCCACGAATGTGGGAAGAACAGCAAAAAAATAACAAAAACACAATGTTTTCCCCTGAGAGAACACTCTCTCTAGAATCTCTAGGGGTCTCCAGTGGCAGTTCTGTGGTCAATGTCTGACAGAAACTGACCATGGAGTTGCCGTGCTGGAGGCTACAAAGGCCTAGCAAACTGTCCTCTCTGGGAATCTCTAGGTCCTTCAGTGCAAGTTTTGGTTCAAGTTGACCATAGAGTTGCACTGGAGGACCTAGATATTCCTAGAGATAACGTATTAATAAACTCCGTGAATAATCAAAGCCGCAAAAGTCAAAGCCGCAAATGTGGGGCATATATATGGTTCTGGAGGAGGCGCTTTGCCCACGCTTGCATTAAACCCACCCTTTCGCAAATCTTGGATAAATTATTTTTCCATATTGTTGTTCCCACAATTCGCAGTCCATGCTGGATTCTGGGAGTTACAATCGCACCAAAGTAACCTTTTCGAGTTCTTAATGCTCAACCTTGCAAAGTATAAGATACTCTGGCCTTCTTTATCTCAGTATTGCAGAACAGAAAAGAGCAGACGCTCGGAGAGATCTAATCTTTGCTAAAGAATGTCGGTCAGAAAGATCTGAGTCATTATTGTTTTAGTAGGAACACTTATCTGGAGAAGCAATGAAAGGCTAAGAAGGAAATCAAGAAGTTTAGACTAAATAGTCGGCGTTGGTTGTGCGTTCAGAACATAATTGAAACTAAATTGGAACGGAGAATTTGAACCCCAGTCCTATCCTGGTCCCCAGAGGCAAAAAATAAGAAACACTTCCAGCATTTCTTCCTAGCAATAAATCTCATTTCGGAGGCGGCAGCAAGTCTTTGTAAAGAAAAGATGTGGCAAAGTGAGTCTGAGTGGGCAGAGATGCCCTGAAATGGGCAGCAATAATCTTTAATATATTGGATCAAATGTGGATTCTTTGGCGGAAGCCACATTGCAGAATTAATGCACTTTGACACCGCTTTAAATGCCACAGCTCCATCCCATGGGATCCTAGGATTTGTAGTTTTTGTTGTGGCACTAGAGCTGTTCGACAGAGAAGGCTATGCATCTCACAAAACTGCAGATCTCCAAATTCCACAGCATTGAGCCATAGCAGTTAAGGCGGTGTCAAACTGCATTAATGCTGCAGTGCGGATGCAACCTTTGGTGCTTTTTGGGAGGAAACCGCGTACCTTCTTTCCCATAAAGGACCCTTTTTGGAACTTGTAGTAATCTGAGGCTCCTAAACAACCCAGAAGTGACCTAGTAATGTTGTGCATCCAAAGAAGGCTTCATAAAATAAGTTGTGTGCCTCCGAATTGAATCTATCGTGGGACTTTCTTGGCAAGTTTGTCCAGAGGGGCTTTGCCATTGTCATCCTCTGAGGCTGAGAGAGTGTGCCTTAACCCAAGGTGGGTTTCATGGCTGGGATCCAGAGTCATAGTCCAGTACTCAAAACCAATACGCCACATTGGTCATAAAACCATTGCAATCTCAATCTGGGGGGTGTCAGTTTTGGGGTCCCTTTTTCTCTTTTCCTATCAGTCAGACCGAATTAATAAAAGAAAGATTTGATTTTTTAAAAAGAAGTTTATATTCAGCTTGTCTGGGTTCCTAAGAGGTTTGTATTCGGAACATACAGGCCTGTTACAGACAGCCAAAATAAAGCTGCTTTGAGTCACAGTGGAGGTATGGTGTTTCAATGATGCATGCGTCCTATGAGTCCAGAAGCCACACCAAAGCCACACTCCAGTCCTTAGGGCTGGAGGCTGGAGGCGTTGGCTTTTGGTTTTGCAACTTGCTGGACTCTTTAGGACGCCATGCATCATTGAAACCACCATCATTACCTCCACTGTGACTCAACAGCAGCTTTAGTAGTGGGCTGTCTGTGAACAGGGCCAAAAGAGCAGGTTTAATGGGCCAAAAATGAACATCATGGGCTTTGCGCAGCATAAATGCTTGGACCCCGGAGGCAACATTGGATTGGCGACGGTTTTCAGCCGCACTGCGGTGGTCGCTCTTGCACAAACGGTCACTTGGTGTGACTCATTGACCAAAATCATATTTCGGTCAGCGGGGGAGGGGGTTCAACCCAGAAAAAAGGTTGCATGTTGGATTGGCGAGTCTGCTCGGCTGCCAAGGCCTCTTCACTGGTTTGCTCCTGTTCCTTCGCCCAAAAACAATCCAGGCCGCGGAAGGGTCATCTTGTTTCACGGATTGGTGAGGACCAGGATTGGGGCCAACAATTTGCATCACCACTACAGCTCTTTATAACCCCATTTCTGTTGTTATGCTCCATCCCTTCATGAATGACTTGCCATTGGATTTCTCTTGCGCTGGCTTTAACAAAGCATTTGGGATTTCATACCCATGTCAACATGTTTCGCAGAGAGGACAAAAAACTGGGACCTCAATTGTAGCACCAAAAACACAACACCAAGAGATAGGAAATGGAGGGCAGGGAAAATCAATGCAACAGGTTGCTTTTTGCCAGAATACAATTGGGAAGGGGGAAACATGTGGTCACACCGTTGTTGGTCATTCTTCCTTCCTGTTGTAGGGTTAAGATACCTCATCCGAAGGTAACTCCCAAGGGGGCACCATCCAGCCAAACCACACATCCTGGCAATTGACAGGAAAAACTACTCACAATCGAAGCCACCACCCCCAGAGATTTGGGCCAATCCAGCCTCTTTGTTTACAAGGCCATCCACAAGGGAAAGGAAAAAAGAGATTCCATTTGATCTCCAATTGTCAAGGTGCATGCCATTGTCCGAACCGCTCTTACTGTTCAGGAAGGTTCTCTCCTAATGTTGAGGTGGAATTCTTTTCCTTGTAGGTTTGCATCCATTGCTCCATGTCTCGACTCTCTGGAGCAGCAGAAAAAAAAGCTTGCTCCCATCCTTCAAACGATTTTTAAACAGGGCTATCGTTATCACACTCTTATTAAGTCGTCTCTTCTCCACAGCTAAACATACACCAGGCTCCCAAGACCTCTGCCATTCTTATAAGCATTTTTATTTTTATTAGATTTTAAACCAGACTTTTTTTTAAAAACGATTTCTTTTTTGGGTCACTATTGGACACAAACTCCCAGTTTCTTCTCAATCTCCCTTTTTGGAATTATTGTGGTTTATCCAGACAAACTGTGGACACAGTCGTTATTACAGGTAAGGCCTCCGATCAAAAGCAAAGAATAGAAATGGCACTATGACTTTCACACCTCGACCTAGATTGCTCATAATTCTATCTTTAGATGATGAATAGAGGTTGCATTGGACATTTTTAGCACGCAGCATAACAACACCGTTGACCTCATGCCCACCCTGCTGGTATAAAAGGAATTACTGGATTCCATTTAATATGGAGTCTCGTGTTGAGTCAAGGGGTTGGTTGTAAACTACTTAGCGGCTTCTGAAGGGACAGTTTTGTTAGCCAGGCTAAGAGAACAGAGGATCGCGTGGAGGGGAAACTAGGATTACGGAAGGAAATCTAAGTAAGAAACAATGGAAACCAAAAAAATAAAGGAGACCAAAAAACAGAAAAAAAAAACAAAAAAAACGAAAAAATCAAAAAAAAAAAAAAGAAAAAAAAAAAAAAAAAAAACAAAAAAAAAAAAAAAAAAAAAAGAAAAAAAAAAACAAAAAAAAAAAAACCAAAAAAAAAAAAAAAAAAAAAAACAAAAAAAAAAAAAAAAAAAAGTAAAAAAAGAAAAAGGAAAAAAAAAAAAAAAAAAAAAACAAAAACCAAAAAAAAAAAAAAAAAAAAAAAAAGAAAAAAAAAAAACAAAACAAAAAAAAAAAAAAAAAAGAAAAAACAAAAAAAAAAAAAAAAAAAAAAAAAAAAAAAAAAAAAAGGGAGTAAGATGTTTTAAAAGTTGGGATTGGCCTGCCTTTGCAAAAACCAGGGCAGGTCCGTTGGAGATTATGGGAGTTTGAGCTCCTTTCAGGTATTAGAATAGTTAGAAACTAACAGAGGTTGGAAGAGGAACCCCAACCGCAAAAGTCCAACCCCCTTCTGCCCATGCAGGGAAAGCTCAAATCCATACAAAGCATCCCGACGAATTATTTCAACATTGCCAACTGCAGAATGGGAATGCGGTTTGCTGCCGCTTTCCCCCTCCAATGG